>NC_055969.1:28336769-28636769 GCF_018492685.1 Alosa sapidissima
GCCCAAGGGCACTTCAGCCGTGGCCTACTGGTCGGGGTTCGAACCGGCAACCCTCCGGTTACAAGTCCGAAGCTTTAACCCTTCTGAGGCCTGACTCCCTTTTTTGACGCTGTCACCAGATGGCCGTGATGCCCAACAATGCCGAAATCACCAAGCAGATGACCAGTGAGAAAAGGCTGACTTCACACGCATACCTGCACGGACCCCCTGGGCAACCTGGACTTCCAGGTGAGCCACAGAAGGACCACAACAGAGAGCCGCCAGAGGCAAAGCTCTAGTTTAAAGCTGTCTTGCTCTCTTGATCTCTGGTTGAAAGCTGTCTTGCTCTCTTGATCTCTGGTTGAAAGCTGTCTTGCTCTCTTGATCTCTAGTTTAAAGCTGTCTTGCTCTCTTGATCTCTGGTTGAAAGCTGTCTTGCTCTCTTGATCTCTGGTTGAAAGCTGTCTTGCTCTTTTGTTAGTGTTATTTTATTGCTTACTAGCGAGTAAAGCTTTGTCAAATCACATAGGCCTACTAGTCTAAGCTCAAGATGTGTGTTCTAATCGCATAGCATACTGAAAAAAAAGATGATTGGAGTTTATGGGGGTACGTTTCATTTTCTGATTCTTCTTTTCTGCAGTACCGTTTCTCATTGTCTCCTCTTCCCACTGAACCCATCCGTAGGAACTCCAGGCCCCCAAGGTTCCTCTGGACCACCAGGGATGACGGGGCCGTCTGGACCTCCAGGGCCCCGGGGCCTGATGGGCCCAGTTGGGCCCTCCCCAGATCTGACCCACATCAAACAGGGCCGACGAGGGCCAATGGTGAGAAATACTCAGAAACACTCTAAGGAAGCTGTGAACAGGACTTAGATAAGCCCAGAGCCAGTAATGAGTGTCATCATCTCATCACACATACCGAGTCCAAAGAAAGCGGGATGAGGTTCCAAGTGAACATCCCATGTTGTCTTTGAACATTTCATCCTTTTATACATGACAGAATTGTTTTGGTTGTGCAAATTAAATACAGGAATTAAATTTCCAAGGTCCATTAATACCATGATAACATTTGGTTCTGCCAATACTTTCCTTCATTTGTTTCATAACACATTCATAACACATGCATTTTAAACTAATTTTCTGAAAATGAACATGAGAAAGTGGGCCCTTGTTTGAGTGCAAAATGGCTGGCGCACTATTGAACAACATAGAGATGCTTCAGAGAGGGGTAAAAGTGTGGTTAAAGGCAAAGTTAATTGAGCCAAGCTAAAGTTAATTAGTCAAACAAATCATTTGGATAAAGCTTACTAAAAACATAGCTGATCAATCCCTTAAAACAAAAAGTGTCAGACAAGAGCACAAAAAGTACAATGTGCAGTAATACCCCCTTTGGCCCATAGCCTACAAGAAGATCAGGTTTTGATCTGGACAGTGTTTACCATCAAGCATACATACCATTTAAAATAACTAGATGTGGTCTTTGTGTTGTAGTCATTGTTCACTGGTTATTTAGTTTGACCAAATGCGATTTGTTGTATTTGTTGATGAGCATGTTTTATTGTTTATCTGACGCATGTGTGGATACTGATTACAACATGCTGATTATGCTGATTACAACTAACGACCCCGCAGGGATTAAAAAAAAAAGATATACTTCCTTGATCTTTGATCCTTGAATTGACATGCCTCGGTGGATTTATTTAATTGTTGGAATTAAATAAATTGGTCGGAACAGGGCCTAATATGTATTGAATTATGCAGTGATCTCACATACTGTATGAAACTGTGAAAACACATCAAACCTTAATAGAACTGGGTTGGTTTTTATTAAACATTCGGACCCCTTCACATTTTTCTATGTTGCAGGCCCATTCCACTCTGCCAACATTAACTTCTAACAATAACTGTAAAAACTACTGTTCATATTACCCCCTCATCAATCTTGTGTGTGTGTGTGTGTGTGTGTGGGGGTAATACTTTCTTAATGTGCTATAAATGCCCCCTTTCATGTTGATATTGAGTGATATATTTATTTTCAATGCTTGTAGTCTGATGCAGTTGTGAATCACCACACACTGGACGCTACTGATGTGTTGGTGCTGTTTCAAGGAAGGTGTTAGGAAATGGAAAACATTGCCAGTTTATGCTGTGGTTGTTGTTTGGATTCCAGTTAGGCTATGGGCGTAAGTGGGGACTGTCAGTACAAATTAGATTAATGATAGCTAATCCACTTTGCTGACCCTATCACCAATAAGTCCTGGCACCACCAGACTTAACAGAGACAATAAATCAAACTATTATTTGGCTCAAGAAAACACCACATGACTGCTTGACATCATCCACTTGGACACGAAAAATAGATACAAGAAATGCTTTTCTAAACTTCTCAACATCAGGCCTCATTCTAAACGATTATCCACTGTAATTTTATTAGATATGGACAGTGTTCTCTACTGGCTGTTTTCAAACTTTCAAAAACTGAGCTGACGTCTAGTTGTACAGTATCTCAGCGTGGTCAAATCCATGCTAGTTGTACAGTGTCTCAGCGTGGTCAAATCCATGCTAGTTGTACAGTGTCTCAGCGTGGTCAAATCCATGCTAATTGTACGGTGTCTCAGCGGGGTCAAATCCGTGCTTCAATGGCTGGATTGGGGATGGCGGTGAACAGCTGTGTGTAACACTGTGTGGAGAGCACTAAAAACTAGAAAAGTCAGTACGCTGGTGTCAGTGTATCTTTAAGGCTGGAGATACTAGGTCATGTTTATCCCCCAAGTTATGAGATGCAGCTACTTCATATCAGTTATGTCCACTCCTGTCCTCCTCCATGCTCCGTTACATATTTATCAGGAAATGCAGCTCTTCTCAAAGGACTAAAGGTGATCCATAGTACATCTTGCCGCCTGCACTTACTTACGGAGCTGACAAATGCTTGTGGAAATAACAGGGCTAAGGGGTGAATGCATTACAACACAGTTATTGTTTTTCTTGGCAAAGCTCCCCTCAACCATCAGCCATTTAACTTGTCTGAGAGCATTGGCCTTTTCCCCTTAATGCACTGGAGCTGAACATGAGAGTGTGAGGTGTCACTGAGGAGAAATGCACAGTCATGCTATTAGCCTAGTGATTTACTAGATGTCTGATGCCAGAACATTACCGTCAACACCTTGTACTCCTATAAAGTTTCATGGGGGTCATTTTTGTCTGTTGTTTTTCAGTACATATGAAATATGCTATAATAATGTGTAATATGACCAAAACAAAAGAGTTTTCATGCAGCAGGTGTGGTTCAGTGTGTGTGTGTGTGTGTGTGTGTGTGTGTGTGTGTGTGTGTGTGTGTGTGTGTTTATCGCTCAGTTCACAACAATGTGTTGAACTGAGAATGATCTCAGAACATTAATCTTCTGTTGGCCCAACTATGTTCAGAGCTGATTTTAACTCTGAACATGGACACCTGCCCAAAATCAAATATCACATCATAACTCATGTTTATAATTCAGGAATATGTAGTTAATCTCCTTTAAAGCCCTAAATGTCTGGAAATAGGTGGTGTAGTGTACTGTTCTCAAGTCATACCGTACCTCATGCACCTTTTCAGACCACAAATACATCAGTAAAAGAGTAACTTGATGTAGTAACTGTGCTTTATTAGTATCTTAAGGTGTCACAGATGGCACCCACAACTAATTTGTGCAGATGGGATAGTTTGTTTTATATAGTAAGTGATGGTTATTGTTGTGTCTGTAAAGGTCTGATGCTGTTTCTTTCGATGGTCGTTTTGATTTAAGTTTATTTGTTTTGAATATATAGGGTCCCCCCGGTGCACCCGGGAAAGATGGCATGAAGGTATGTTTTTTTCTTTCATTTCCTCTGTCTGTCTAGTCATTTCTGATCCTCCTGTTTTCACTCAGTACAAGCACACACATTTGCCAGAGGTTATTTCTCCCACTGGAATGTAAATATTTTGAAATGTCAGATGAAGATGTTTAAAATCAATTCTATCCTAACTGTAATGCAATGAAGTCGTTGGCCAAAACAAGAGAAAGAGAAACGCAGCACAAAAAAGACAGAATACTTCTCAAAAATAGTACCATGTTTTTTTTAAATCTCAAAGCAAACTGCTGTGCTCATCATAGTTCTAGTTACACCATAGTTATTCATTGGTTGAGTTCTCAGCACAGAAAAAATAGTAATTTATTGTTTTACTGCAGCACCCTAATTTTTACGATAGTTACTATCAGTTTGATGGTGTGACCAACATTTTTGAAGGTGCAGAAAAAGGATTTATCAATGCAATTTTAATTTTATCAGGGACATCAACCACAAAGCTAAGAAATTTGTAAAAAGTCTTGACTGTTATGCATATTTTGACAGAAAGTCTGTCATCAAGCATTTGAAAACCTGATTTAGTGTAAAAAAAAACACAATTAATCTGACACAGATAGTGTAAAGTGATCTGCACATCTTGATTTGAATTCCACAGAGAAGCCTTATCTGAAGCTGTCTTCTACAAACTCCACCCATGATGCTAAAATGATATTATTCCCTTTCAGGATAAATTATGCACTTGTATACTTAAGGGCCAGTTTGGAGAGCCAATATTCAGTTCCAATATAGTTTGGGAGCCTCAGAAATCACTTTATATACTGAAAATGATCTCTTAATACATGTTCTGAACAGACCTATCTCTGTGTTTTCAACCCTGAAGCTCGTTAATTAGATCATTTACTTTTATGGCTCTCATAATAATCAGTACCAAAAATGCTTGGCCAGTTTAACCCTGCATTTGGTCCAAGAGTGGGCCCAGTGGGGGTATGAGTAATAATATTAGAGTGAAGATTGTTTTAAAAGCAGTGGCCTTAAATCCTTCTTATGTGCTGCTCTAAAGTGCAAAAGAGGAATGTTTTGTTAGATAAGTCTTGTGAATATGAGTACAGACCTCATCTTTAGCCAAACAGATCCACCCGTCTGTGGTCCTCCCCTAAAGTGTTTGTGTGTGAACGGCCAGTTATCAAGGCCTTTATGTTTTCCACTCTTTTGGTCACAAATCAGAACCATCTGCCTCTCTGTGACCCTCACCTCAGGATAATCCCTGAAGCTCAGGTCAACGGCACATCGTGCCTGCTATCATTCATCATCCTCACAGAGTGGACGCTCACGCTGCAAAGTGGACCACAATACACTGAACTGATTCTAATCTGATTCAGGCAATGTGGCGGTTGTTATGGTAGCTGTGATGCACTGTCTATTTGCAGAGGGATGAAAAGTGAGGTGGGTCCACTTTATCTGCCCAGACTGCCGGGGTTAGGAGAGGGATGCTGTGCACTGTCCTGTACTGCCTCCCATGCCTGCTTCACTGTAGTGCCTCTAACACAAATATTTGTTTGGATTCTCCAGGGGGAGAGAGGGGCTCCTGGTCTTTCCGGACCTCCAGTAAGAGCCCGATCAGAATTGCACTTCTTCACACAGATCCTTTCTCTCTCTCTCTCTCTCTCTCTCTCTCTCTCTCTCTCTCTCTCTCTCTCTCTCTCTCTCTCTCTCTCTCTCTCTCTCTCTCTCTTTTCTCTCTCTATCTTTCTCTCTCACTTTCTTACCCTTTCTGTCTCTCCCATTCAGTCACTCCCTTTGTCTTTCACACATACACATAACCACAATCATTTGCATGGTCTTAGGAATTTCACATGGAGCGTGAGAATCAGAATAAGCACTATTCTGAGAGAGGCCCGTTCTCTTAATGTGCAATAGAGTTATGAATGCCCAGACAGCACCACCTGAGCTCATGTGTGTGGTAGTAATAAAGACTGCAGTGAATGCCAAGTCCCTAAGTGAGATGTAGAGTTGTTGTTTTTTTCACTGCGCTTGGATATAGTGGCATGTTTCACTTGAAGCCTGTGCTGAACCCTCTCAGAGCCCTGCTGTGTAGCATCAGTCCCTCGTGGCTCCCCTGTCCAGCTCCACGGCCTCTCTCTCAGCTGCTCTCGTCCGCTCCTGCTCCTGTGCCCAGCCTGGCAGCAGGACTGCATTAGGGCCCTGGCTAACCATAACCATGGACACATACCAGAGCAGAGACCTCAGCTGCCCCATAACACACACACACGCACACACACACACACACACACACACACACACACGCACACACACACACACACACACACACACATACACACAAATATATACACACACACACACACACACGCACGCACACACACACACACACACACACACACACACATACACACAAATATATACACACACACACACAAACGCACACACACAAACACATATGTGCATAGACACACATACACTGACAATCACACCCTCCTACACTCTCTCCAACACCCTTTTTAGCCACATTGGTCCAGTGTGTTTTGCATTTCACTCTTGAGCAGAGGACTGTTGAGAGGCAGGATTTGCCATAGTGAGCACTCAGGGTCAGAGGTCATCCACAGCCCTTGGTATGAGCTGAATGGAAACAGAGGAGAGCTCACACTGAAACTCAGCTTTGCATCTGCATGCAACATCAACACAGTGTAGTATAGTACAGTGTAGTGTAGGAGCTGCAGTAGGAGACTTGGACTGGTTGAATGTGTGCTGTTTTGCTAACACACTGAAAACTGTGTTGCTCAGGGGCCTCCAGGATCCTTTGACTTCCTCTTGCTCCTGATGGCAGACATCCGTAATGACATTGCGGAGCTGCAGAGCAAGGTGTTCGGTCGACAGATGCACTCCCCTGGAGAGGACTTTCCTCAGGACACAGACAGCTGGAGGGACAGTTCGGACATGCAGGACATAGGCTCCGGAGAGGACTACAAATCCCTGCCTGCACCAAAAAGCAACAGGAAGAGGAAACAGTCGCGTATTTTAAATGATCCGAACTGGACAGTTTGAGAGCAATGTGATGAGAGTGAACTGATTACAAAATAAGGAAAAATACTCAGCTGGTGTAAATATCAAAAAAATGTTTTTATTTAACTATGTATTCTCAAAAGGGCAGAATGTATTTCTTTTTTGCAAATTCTATTTTTGTAAGATTAATATGTGTATATTGTTTATATTTTTGGTCATTACTTTATTCCCTCGTTTTACTGTACTCTCTAATCAATAGTAGGCTATTCTTCATTGTAAATTGTGTTGTTTTTACATGCATGACTTTGTCTCAGAAGTCAGTGTTTTGTCCCTGTCTCCAATCTGGATGTGTTTCCCTGGAATTTGTTAGTCCATTCCTCACATCACACGCTTAACCCCAAGAGCACAGAGCAGCAGAGCTTATTATAATGAGAGTTTAAGCAAACACTTCGTACTTTTATTTGTACTCAATACATCATTACACACCCACCGCACCCACATTACAAATACACACACACACACAAACATACAAACACACACACACACACACACACACACACACACACACACACACACACATACAAACATACAAACACACGCATATACGAACATCTGTGATTTGACTTATAAAAATAGTCCCACCACATACACGCTAATTTTAATTACTTCTTGATTACGTCTTGATAAGAAAAAGATGTGATGAATTGATTTGTAAATTGCTCCTCCTTGAGTGCACCCTTATATATATTGTTTCCCTAAATTCACCTGTCACATAGCAATGATGATACTGTACCACACTCTAAACCAGAAACTGGAACTTGGTTCATGGATACCATAAAGCCTTAATAAAAATATAGACAAGTCTTGTTTGTGTTTCTGTTTCACTCACATCTCTTTCTGTAACTCTCTGTAAGCCTACGCCCAAACATTTACACAATACCTCTCCCAGAGTTGACTGATGAAGCCTTTGAATTGGTCCTATGAGGCATTGTGTGTTTAGCTGTGGATCTGTGTCTCGTTGCACTTGAACTGGACAGCTAAACAAGAGTTGAAAAGCTGCATTCAAACTCCATCTCACTGTTTCACTGTGGCCTTCATAAATAAAACAGTTGGACTCCCCAGCGGTCAGACGGAATGCTCGGGTGTGAACCTTGTTCGTTGTCAGCCGCAAATCATGGGTCATGGATGCATCAGTGTGGGGTGTGCGCGATGCTGTGCCTTGACCGGGAGTTAAACTAGTGTTTGATGGGGTCCATTAGTAACTGGTTGCCATCTCGTTTTGCACTGAGAACATTGTAAATCAAAGCGGAAACAGGCAGTCAATTTCTCACTAAGGTTAGGTAAGGGCGTTGGGAAAAAACGGATCTCTTTAACACATGTGCAGGAGCAAGGGTTAATCTGGACTTTGAAGGGAACGCTTTCTGGATATTTTGGCACACCATACCCTGACTCCGCTGGGTGAGAGGTGAAGTAGCCTTTGGCTTTTGAAGCTCGACTGACTTGCCAGGTCAATGACACAGTTATAACACGCTTTATTTTCATGGGCCATTATAAAATATCAACCCACCATCGGTGGCCATGCTGTTGACAATAATTGGTAAAAATAGATGCTGGGTCGAGGTTACATGGGTTTATTCATTTGTTTGTTACTAAATTACACACACATAGGTGAAGACTGTCATTTATTTGGCTGATGAAATCAAATATCTTCACGTCAACACACAGAGTGTGTTCTATGGTAATAGCTTGTTGTAGTGAGTATAGTCCAGCCATTTTTAGCTGTCATGTGCCAATCTTTTTTTCACTGAATATGGTCTATTATAAGTGCAGGAATAAAAGAATAAAATGTGCTTCCTTCAGTGATAACTTGAACTCTTTCAGTTGCTCTTGTCTATTGCACTTCAGAACAGTGTTTTTCAACCTTTTTTGTGCCACGGCACACTTTTGACACTTAAAATGTCCCACGCACACTAACATCCTGTTTGAAGAAAAAATAAACATACCATAGCCTAAAGTTTCAAATAATACTCAGATATGGCCTTATTATGGCTTTTATGCAAGATCTGCTCAATAAAACAAGCGAATAAAACAAAACTCTGTTTCATTTGTAGGTGACTATATCTAATTTAATTGTTGTTATGAACTGGATATGTGATGATTCTGTGAGTACTGGATATGGGGCCCCCGTTGTACAATGCCTGCATACCACAAATAGTGCAATCATACAATCAATGAGAGCATGTGGTTATAAATTCTTTGATGCAACAGTTGCTTTTCTGGACCAGTGAGTGACATTTGGGTAATTTTCTGTGGCACACCTGATGATCTCTCACGGCACACTAGTGTGCCCCAGCACAGTGGTTGAAAAACACTGCTTTAGAAGACAGCTAATTCAGTGGTAGGCTGTTAAAGTCAAATAATATGACTTTTCTTAAATCCACAATCAATAGATGTTCTTTTCACAACATTCTTGTAAGTTATGTCATGTTAGATGTTATTGATCATAATTTTCAGGTTAACCACTGCACTTCAGCATAAGACCACAAGGTGGCAGTGTATGCAAACTTTTCAATGTTCTGTTGACATGTGGCCAGCACAAAAAGTGCCAGCCCTCATCCATAGGGAGGCACTACAGAGTTACATATCGCTGCTTAGAAAACGCCACAGTCAGAGTGGACAGTAAGACTCTAACCATTCTAACTCTGGCAGCTGACCTTGCAGGCATTCCCATCCAGCTCTGTGCTTGTTGCCAGCGGCCCCTCCACCCTGTCCCCTCTCAGGCCTCCATGGCTGGTTTGTGCTCCCTCAGCAGGCAGTCCTGTCAGGCCCATTCTGCAGGCCTAATGAAGCACCACGGGGATGCCGCTTTTAAAAACAGTGGTCAAAAAAAGCGCAAGTGGCCCTTCATTATGGGCGACAGAGAGCATGCTCATTGACCTCACACCCGCTGTGCTCAGTGCCCGACAGCACTGTTAGCGGAGAGGCACGGGCAAGTTAAACTAATTAAAAAAAAAACAGTAGAACTCTCTGTGTGCATGTGTTTGTGTATGTGTTTGTATGCCTATGTTTATGTGCGTGTCTGTGTGTCTGTCTGTCTGTGTGTGTGTGTGTGTGTGTGTGTGTGTGTGTGTGTGTGTGTGTGTGTGTCTGTGTGTGTGTGTGTGTGATATTGGTACTGACATCGGCACTGGCACTGGCATACAGTAATTTCCTGCGTATTAGCCGCATTGTGTATAAGCCACAGGGCAGTGTTTTATGCAAGTTAAAAGAAACAAAACCATGTTAACACCATATTAACTGCCCCCATTAACTTGAATTTAGTATTGGCCATCCCCAAAATGCACCAGAATACAGACAAATTAAAACAATTCTGGCGGAGGACCGCCTGTCTAAAGCCCAGAGTACACCAAGCCTACTGTATGGTTGGACATCTGATAACATTGGCTCGTTCGATGGTCATCTGTGGTGCAAATTGAGATGGTGTGTAGCACAGTTGACACCAATGGACCTCCATTGGATTGTTTGCGGTTGATTCAACATGTAGAATAACCGCTGGAGCCATTGGGAAAAAGAACTGCTCTGATTGGTTGCTATCCCCCAAAAGAGATACATTTCCGGTAGTTAGTGCTTTTCCCCTGGATGACTGAATGTTACAATGCAGTTTCTCCTTTTTTCTCCTCTCCATCTCCCTCAATCAACAGATCCAGGACCAGTGGACACCAGAGGACGCCAGTGCCAGGGCCTTTTGCAACTAATTATCAAACACATTCTTGATTAGAAGTAGATTAATTATGAAAATGTGTGTGATGAGCAAGAGTAGAATTGAAATGGTTATCAAGCACTACTTTGTACATCTGCCTTTGCGTTTCCACATACTGTGCAAGTGCAGAATGTATCAAAGTCAAAGTCAAAGTCAGCTTTATTGTCAATTTCTTCACATGTTCCAGACATACAAAGAGATCGAAATTACGTTTCTCACTATCCCACGGTGAAGACTAGACATATTTTACCAATTTAGGTCCACAGACAAACATAACATTCAAGTAAACAAAAAAGTAAGTAAATAAGTAAATAAGAGGGCACATATAATAATGAAAAAATAAGAGCAGCAAAATTTGGTTGAAAGAAGTCTAGTGACTAGTAGCTAGCAGGGACAATGGCCTTTTCAGTGTGTTCCAGTGACACTTTTTGCCACACACAGGCAACACAAGGCAACTAAACAGTCAGTCGGCATCACAGATATGCTTTGAAGTTGGCCTGGTGTGCCTAGCTTCAGGTCCAAGCTGACAATGTATATCAGAGCAACAAAGGTAAGACACTGGCAGAGGTACTGGTCTGGTGAAGGTAGAAGAATCTGCCCCCAGGGCTCAGAGACAGGATGATGTCAATGTGTTCAATCAGAGCAAAGAAAACCTGGTTCAGAGCGCTCAGGACCACAGACCGAGCCGAAAGTTCACCTTCCAACCAAACAATGATCCTGAGTGGCGCAGCCAGAATCCTCATTTGAACTCATTGAACTCTCCCCTCTGAACAGATCTGAAAATATCCATCAATCAGTTTTCCTTCACAATTTTGCACACAAATATGTATGTATTGGTTTGTGTTTATGGTTTACACCACAAGGACCTTTCTTCTTCTGTACACAGTCTGCAAATCAACAGGTTGCCCTTTGACAACTATTTTGTGTCTCAACACATACAACAACTGGTTCATTAGTATGCCTAAATCATTTTTAATTGCCATGCTTTGAAATGACACAGAGATCTGGTTTTGCAAACTTGTTTTACAGTTTTAGGTGTCGGATGCCATTTATTGCCTAATATTGTAATATTTTAGAGTACAGACAACTGTAACAATTGACTAGACTTATGTTCAGTCGTACATTCATTTCAGAGTTGCAAAGTTCACCACCTTTTTTCTTAAAACTACACCAATCCTTCCAAATAATTCTTATGCATAAAACAATGTGTAGTTATGTCTTTTGGACATTCATATGTAAATATGATATATAATATATGAAAATATGTTCTATAACACGGTGTGCTGGTGTGTTGGGCATAAAATCACACATCACACATCTCACAGAGATACATCAACAAAGCACAGCCTAGATTAAAAATCAAAAGAACAACTTCAAATCAAATTCCAGGAAGCTATTAGAATTACATATAAAAACATACCTTACATACCATATAAGAACTACATACAAAAACATACAAAAAAAAACACATTGCTTTAAATATAATTTTCATTGTCATGATTTAATAACTATAAGGAAGCCACATCGTTCTACCATTGACGATCTGTGTGAATGTTTTAGCCTGTTATCTTGAGGACGTACTTGAGAAAAGTTTGAAGACCACTCATATGCACTTCTCTAGGTCAAACCCGCATTTTACTGTTCTCTCCCTTTGATGTCTCACACAAGGCCATCACATTTATTCTTAATAACTGAGGTGCTTGGAGGGACACTGTCTAATTAAATGGTACAACATTATTTACATGTTGTTCATCAAATCACACAAAAGGGCCATTTCCATTGACAAGCAATACCACGGAGGCTTGGGGAAGTGTCATAATTTACATCAGATTAAAGAGGCCCGAAATAAAAGAGAGAGGCAGAGTGAGATGGAGAGGGAGGGATGGGGTGGAGAGAAAGAACATGCTGGCAAAAATGTCAGTAAAAAAAAATCCCATCTGGAAGTAATTAATGGACAGTGTGGTCGGGCCAGTCTTAAAAGATTTCAAATATTTGCTGAAGTGCCTCTTGTTCCTAATTATATCTCACTGGCCATTTCTCTTATTATTTAGAACTACCCACTATGTGAACGAGCATGCAAGAGACAAATACACCCCTCCCCTCCCCTCAAGCAGCCTCAAACTAGTGCTTAATGGCAGAGAATGAATGAGTTACTGTGTAAGAATGAAGCCATTAATGAGGTCATTTTATTAGCGACGCTCATCTAGGCTTTGGTGAAACAGGGAAGTTGGGGATGTCGAATGAGGAGACAGCACCACAGAGGAAATTAGGGTTTCACTGCACACTAATTAATGCTTTTAAGAGATTAAGTGTAAGCACCAAATTAACTGCCCCAAAAACCTTATTTAAGCAGAAAAAATACATTGTTGCCCTCCTATGTAATTACAGGACAGTACAAACTCAGTTTTAATGAGGCAAGGGCCACCCCTTCAACTTTTTTCACTTTTTCTCCTTTCTTTTTTACCCTGAAAACTGGTGAAAGCTGGTCCTTGTTGGGGCCTAAGTTTAAGGAAGCATTGTGGGGACAATGGTCGATTGTCTGAGACTTGAGGTCTTTATGTGCGGTAAACAGGTAAAACAGTGAATGGCTCTCCCTCCAGAGTCTCCCGGGAGGCCAACCCCCTCCACCCCCCCACCCCCCCACACACACACACACCCCCCAGCACAACAGTGCGGGGTCCTTGAAAGAGGAAGGTGGAGGAGTACGAGGGGGAGGGATTGGGAGTCCAATAAGGGGTCCGAAATGAATGGGCTACACTGCAGCAAGCGCCCCTGAATGGCCCCTAGTTCTTAAGTGATTACACTGCGTTGTGTCCCCCACTCTCGCTCCCTCTCATTGAGTTATCTTTACACAGGTTTTGTCTCCCCTAATTGGAGCTGATGAGGGACTAATTGGTAGCTTTTTTACAAACCGCAGTGCTTAAGCAATGGCAAGCCGGGCAAGGACAGCATGAGCAGAGTTAATGAGAGCCTTTGGACAAATAGAGCTTTTAAAATAGGCCCTTTTTCACAGAGGAGAGGAAAAGAAAGTTGAGGATATCCCTTTGTTTGGCCCATCTTTTCACTTTTACGTGCAGGTATCTAAAAAGGGTGTGTGGGGTGGGGGTGGCACTGAGGTGGGAGAGAGGTTGAGCACTTGTTGGGATAAAGGAATCCTTTCTGTATTGTTGGGCACCTTGGTTTTTAGTGTGTCTTTTAATAATGAGAGGGGACTGCTCCCCTGATGAATGCGCTTTAGTACTGCCATACAATGAGCATCCACTCTGCACACGGCCATGTTGGCCCACTCTGGGCCACTGTTGGAGTCCTCTCCCACACAACACAAACAGTGCAGCACATGTTAGCTTTATGTGCCGCCCTTTGTGAGAAGAACTGCATGTGTGCTCACACTCATGCGCCCACACACACGCACACACACACACACACACACACACACACACACACACACACACACACACACACACACACACAGAGCAACAGACACCCCCCCCCCACACACACACACACACTAACACAGCAAAAAAGTAAGCAGCTACCATTTCATGCATCGCACACTAATGTCTACATTGCTACAGTTGGCAGGGACACCAGTGAATATGAACTTGAGCCGCTTGCTTCAAAACACTTTGCGTAGAAATAGATAGGTGAAATATAAAAATATAATGTAGTAAATATAAACACCATGCACACAATAGGCTAATATCAATATGTGTTTGAATATGACACTAATTACCATAATTAGTGAAAACAAACACCCATCTTGTTTAAACAAAGCAGATACCCTTTGCAAAGGATCTTGTCTTTCTGTCACCAAACAAAGATAAACACCATGCGTAATCTCTTTTCATGGAGAGGCTGTGATTGCAATAGTGATTAAGCACCTTTCACTGCAGGTTAGGGGATATGCTGTTTCCCTGACACCACTTTCCTCCCATGCTGTTGGCCTTTGTGCTGATTTTGTTGTGTAAACGGCGGATGCTGTGACCGAGCGAAGCCCAAGGAAATGTGGTCAGGGGGACTCATTGACTCAGCGCCCCCACATGAGTCTTACTGTGAGCTGGAAAGCCACTCGTGGCCTCAGCTGATTACGATATGCTGCCGTGCACACACTCAGGAGACATGCTCAGTGCATATTTTCCCTTTCCTTCTTTTGTTTTTTATTCTTTTTGTTTGTTTGTTTTGTTTGGGGGTTTATTAGACAGCAATGAGTAGCTCAACCTCTCAAGGAACAGTGCTGCGTAATTGACAAGCCAAATATTTGTCTTAACTAATTTGTGGTTGTATTCAGATTCTAAATGATCCATTCGTTTCCTACAGGTTCCATTGTCTCAATCCTGGGGGTGCTATTTGCATCTCTTTTGTCATTCAAATGCAGCACTTCCTACAAACTGTGAGAATTAACTTCCTAATGAACTCCACACAAAGAACAGAGACCTCAATTACCACTCAGGCTGAGACTAATGATGCCAACATGCAAGGTTCTCTTTGGAGAACACTCACAAGCATGTCCAGTACCAAGTGTCTGTGCAGGAAAATAACAGGAAATAGAGGATTCATTATTATTTTGTTATCATTAATACACTTACGTAATTATACCATAGCACAAAGAGATGCTGAGATTGTAGGTTTTGTAAAAATATGACCAGAATGTAGTAAACCTTAACCCTAACCTTAACCCTGAAATCTTGAAAGTTAAATCCACTAAATTTGTAAAAAAAATAATATTCTTACACTAAACATGGGAAGTGCATGGAATTAGTGTCTGACCTCAGCAGGGTCAGGGTGCTGTGCGTCTCTTTTTAGCACCCTCTCCAGGGGCCTGAAAGTGATTGGCAAGGGGATTGTCATGGAGCCTCACCACCCACTGGGAGCTTTGGGCCCTGCCAGGACAGAGACACCTTCAGGGATCATGTCATCTGAACAGGGCATTGAAAAGCATGTGTCAGATTGGCTCGACTCAGTATTTCAGTGGAAATGGCTCATTTAGACAGTAATTACAGGGTCACGAACAAGAGGAGAAAGCTGCTAATCAAACAGTGTATGGAGAGAAGTCTTTGTTTCCAAGGCAACTCTCCTTTGAAAAGAGTGATGAAGGCTTGGGTCTGACCTGGCGTTCAGGGTCATAGTGATGAGGGTAGGCCTGGCTCAAGACATAGAGACTTTCTACCTCTAATGACCAGAGAGGAACCATTCTCATGTTTTGTAGGCTATTTGTCTTCTGAAGATGGCGTTTTTTTTTGGTAAATGAATAGTTTATATATATAATATTTTATTAGGATCTCCATTAGCTGATGCAAGGCACCACTGGGCAATTCCACAGAAAATAAACTTTTTGTCACATCCATAACGCCAGTGAAATGCCTTGGCATTTGTATGATGTGAATGATAACATTCCTTTTTTGTGCATTTTTTCTCATGTACATTCTTCAGCCAAAAATAGCAAATGCTCAAATTTCATGTAATCATTCACATCATACCATACCATCACATTTTATTGGCGTTATGGATGTTACAAAAAACATATTTTCCATGGAATTGCCCCCCTATATAATGACAACAGAAAAAACAGGAACAGCTAAAAAAAAAATGTTTAGCTGTATTCTCTCTCTCACTCAGTTGAATATTGAAATACATTGGATTTATATGCACTGAATAGACATACAAAGTGAAATCTCAGAACAAATTCATATTAATTCATCAATTCATGTATTCATATTAATGTGTTGGTTACAGGTGTAAGGCCATGTCTTGATACAGTACCATGGCTCAGTGTACTGTGCTTTGTATTGCTTGTGTTCTAGGTATAGGAATTGCATGGAGTCCATGTGGCAGTTGTTTGTTAGAACTGAGTATACGTTTATACACTTAGTAACAGGGATTTTCAGCAAATTTAACATCTCTCACAAAAGTCAGGAGTGATGCTATCAGTCTTTCTTCAACTTTCAGCCAGAGTCAAGCTATACATGACCTTGGTGGGTATTGAAAAGCAAGGCTCTGCTCTGCTCTGGAGTAACAGTTTGCCTAAATCTTTTAGCGGCATTTGACCATTGACCATTCTAGTCTTAACAAGGTAGAACTAGAATCTGTAGAACTTGTTTGGTCAAGATAGGTGTTAGAAAAGCAGACAACCTTATAGGCAAATTTGTAATGGACATATTCCTCCCAATTTTGTTATATTTTGCAATAATATTTTTAATCTATGCATCCACATGTATGGATCTATACAGCCAACATAACGCCAAGAAGCTTAGTTTCCCCCACTTGCTCAATTTTATTATTCAATGTCAAAGGTTAGGTCTGGAGTGCAGGAAGTGGTTGGTGGGGGCCAATGGGGGCCAGATAGAACTTCTACAATTTGACTATACTACTAGAGCCTTTAGACTTTGATTTAGCCTGGCCCTATATACATTCTCAAGTGCTATAGGTGCATTAAATAATTGTGTCATCTGCATGGATACACACACATTTCCATAAACACAAATTGAAGATTGTAAGTGAAAATTGTAGTTTAAAATTTCAAAAATGCAGTCAATCTGGATTTGCAGTCATATTTGGTAATACAATCATGCCTAAATAGTTGCAGACTGTATAACAATGTGTTGTCTGACTTGGCTGAAAGATTCATGATTTTAGGTTAGTATGCATGATTAAAACCTTGAAATATAGGCCTAGCTCTGATTCCTTAACTTCCAATTTTATTCCTCACCTGAAACATGGCTGTGAGTCCATGAATTCCAAATGAAACTCAGATAGCCTACATTTACGAAACAATGAATCAGTGTCTGTGTTGAATTAGCAAAATGCTATTTGGATGTGTGACAGTACACAAAATAACCTTCTGTATTTAAGGGAAAGGGGCCAGTAGAGCAAATTAGCTTGTGAAATACTCTTCCAGCAAACAGCCGCTGTCAGATGTCCACCCAATCAGAGAGCGCCCTGTTGGCCCTTCAGGCATTCCCGTCATCCTCTCCCCTCTACGCTACGTCAGCAGTGCAACTGAAAGATGGCGGTGTCCATAGCGAAGTGCCTGACTGCTGATGTGTATTTATTAATAGTATCTATATTGTTATGTCCTATTTATGCCGAAATAGTTGCCGGCACTTCGACAGGCGAAGACACGCCACATCGACGGTTTGAATACAAGTATAGTTTCAAAGGACCGCACTTGTCTCAAAGCGACGGCAGCGTTCCCTTTTGGGTTCACACTGGAAGTAAGTTTATGTCAGCTAGCCAAACCGGTTGCTCTGTCACCGTTATGTCTCACTGATGCTTGTTAAGAGAATTGACTTGCTTGCTACAATCCGAATATCATAGAAGCCTATTGTGAAGAAAAAAGTCTGAGTGCTGCTTGAGTGCATATTTCCTATTTCATGCTTCGCCCATTAGGATTGTCCCACTTAAACTGTATACAATCTTTATAGATAAAGCAGACTTATCTGAGTTGGCAAGGCTCTCCTGATTTGGGAGGGTAATGTGTGATAGAATCTAGTGAGTTAGCACATGTTACTTTAGAGCCACATTATCTAGTCAACCTGCTTCTGACACGCAGCTGCGAGTGACTTTTAGTCTAAACAAACTTAAAACAAACAAGCCTATTGCCAGATGGTCAAAGCATCGCGACAAGTAGGCCTAGCAGTTACATTCAGGCCTACATTCCCATTATTTCAGTGAATCTCACAATTCAAAAAGTAGCTGTCATAAGTGTCAACAGTGAAGAAGCTTACATGTGCAGAAAAATTATCGAGTTCACTCATGTAGAACCACAAATTGGCCACAGCTTAGTTGTTCTATGGATTGGCTCATCTGTGCTTCCCTGCTTTCCTGTTCCCAGATGCCATCCCCAGCTCAGACCAAATCCGCATCACCCCATCACTGCGGAGTCAGAAGGGTTCGGTGTGGACTAAAAACACGATCAATTTCCAGCACTGGGAGGCTGAGGTCACCTTCCGAGTGTCCGGCCGTGGGAGGATGGGAGCGGATGGTCTGGTGAGCACACTGGACCCTCTTTTCTCCCTCTCCAGCACAGCTCCAGTGCACCTGCGCTGCATGCCTGATTGGCCGTTGTTTGTAGTCTGTGCATTGTTTTTCAGGATCACTCGTTTGCTTTATAAGTTAACAGCAGTCAGGTGATTTTGATAATCATGCTTATTTCCCTGACTTTGTTACTTCTCAGGTTTTTTGAGAATTGAGTGAGAATGTCATTTTAATTAGAGTCAAGTGAAGCATTTTGGCCAGGAGGCCTTTATCCAATACTATTTAACCCAGCCTTTATTCAATACTATTTAACCCGCTGAAAGAAGTTTTTGTGTGAAATGATAACCCAACAAAACACAGTATGCATTTATATATTCATTATTGTTGTTATTTAATATATAAATAATTTCTCACTTTTAGGGAACGTATAATGATGGTAAAAGCAGCACCCATTAAGACCTTTGTTCATCAGAAATATTCTGAGTTATGTATGGTTTCTGTCTCACTGCTCAAAGTACAGCTGTTATTAAGGTGCTGGCTGATAAATGGGTGAAATATTGATTTAACTACATTTGCTGGGCCTGAATGTTAAAGCTTGCCACACAGACACAGGCAGCTCATGCTAGGGAAAGAGAAGGAAAGAAGAATGTGTCATAGGCCTGCATAGCGTAGGCTTGCACAAGCATTTCATCACCACAAAGGTGTGTGATTTAAATAAATGTGTGTGCATGTGCCCACAGGCAATGTGGTTCACAGCAGGCCAGGGCTTGACTGGGCCCGTGTATGGTGCAGCCGACCAGTGGAATGGAGTTGGGATCTTCTTTGACTCCTTCGACAACGATGGAAAGGTAAGCAGCCATCTTTACACTGGGATGTTTAAAGGGGTAGATAGTCTGTTATTTGTCTGCAATATATGGTTCAATAACTTGTTTGGTCAAATGCTGCTTGTTTACCTTCTATTTAAAGTTCAGTCAAAACACAATATGCTTATGGGGGCATTATGTATGTAAACAATGCCAAGGGAGCATATAATCTTAATCATCCGCTCAGTATTTGTCTGGGCGGAAAAGGTGAGCAGGTAAATAAATAGAGATTAATCTTCCTCCCTCTCTCGTCACAATGATATTTAGAAAAATAACCCCGCCGTCGTCATCGTTGGCAACAATGGAAACCTTGTTTACGACCATCAGAAGTAAGTAAAGCTTTCCTCCTTTTTATGACATCATCACAGTAATTTTCACAACTTAAAGAAGATTAGAAAATATGATTATTTGTGGTCAGGGAGGGGGGAATAATCCCCTGTTTGGCCTAATCTGCCTGGGGCAGTGAAAGCATTAAATCACTTCTGTGCTCTACTGTAGGCCCCAGCGCTGTCACAGATTTCACTCACCATAAATATATTGCCAGTCTTACTCCCTGTCTCTCACCACTTTCAATTAAAATGCAGACCATTAATGACTACTCATTCTGGAAAGCTGTGTCACTCATTTTACTAGATGAGCCCTGAAATATTACAATACTTACAGGGTTGTGTTTCTAGGTCAGATAGTTGTAATTATTATTCCATGATCTTTTGCAGTGACGGAACAACGCAGTCCTTGGGCACATGCTTAAGGGACTTCCGAAACAAGCCCTATCCAGTCCGTGCCAAAATCACTTACTACAAGAAGACATTAACGGTATCTATCAGGGCTGGTTAAATGAACACTCCTAGGTCAAATCTAGAGATGATGTGGAAGTAAAGGTCATGGGCTAATGTCAAGCCCGCACAGGTCATGGGCTAATGTCAAGGCCAGTTCATGGATTAGAACATAAGGAACTGTTTACAGTGTTTCCCACAGAATTAAATTCCATTTGTGGTGGTTGGTTTGCAGAATGAACTTGAATACAACAGTTTTTAACAATTAGCACAGCGTGGTTATGATGCTAACCAGATTTAAGCACAATTTAGTACAACCTGGAAAATCATTGTGTGGTGGTCAATGTTGATATTGTGGTGGGCCGCCACAAATAAGTCAATGTATGGGAAACACTGGTTTAAGAGCCAAAGTGCTGATTCATATGGTTGTCTTTCTAGCATAGTGGTTCTCAATTTATTATCCTGGCTGTGGGACAAACATCGCAGGGAGCATGTGGGTGGAGGGTACAAACACCATCCAGATTATTCTGTGTTTTTAACTACACATTTTCTTCTCTCTTAGATCATGATCAATAATGGTTTCACCCCGGATAAGGAAGACTATGAGTTCTGTGCTCGTGTGGAGAACATGGTCATCCCGGCAGAGGGCTTCTTTGGCATCTCCGCAGCTACTGGAGGTTTAGCAGGTGAGGTGCCATTGTGCTCTGGCCTTAGAAAGGCAGCGTGCACTTTACCCTCATTCCATGCCAGTAGAGAGATACCATGCTTTACTGAGAAGGATAGAATATCCAATCAGACAATTAAAGTAATATTTATATGATTCTTTTGATTTAATTGTTCAGTTCAAAATGATCCTGTGATTGCACATTTCACTGATAACTGAATTTAAATGTTTTTGTTGTTGTTTGTTCCCCTGTTTTTTTGTTGTTGTTTGTTCCCCTGTTTCCCTTCCCAGACGACCATGATGTCCTGTCCTTCCTTGTGTTCCGACTAACAGAGCCTGGTCAACAATTGGTGAGTTTCTGCTTAGAACAGCGTCAAAAAAACTACCCTCAGATTTCCTACTTGTTCTCCAGGCTGAATAGAGTGAGTGAGTGTGTGTGTGTGTGTGAGTGTGAGTAAGTGTGTGTGTCTGTGTTGGGGAGGGGGGCAGTGAGGCGATTCATGCAGCTCTCCGCGATAGCTTAATGTCCTGTGCTTCCTTTTGTTCCCCCCTCTCGAGTGAAGCCTCCAGTTGAACAAGAAATTCCTAAAGAAGAGCAGGACAAATACCAGGAGGAGTTTATGAACTTCCAACAAGAGCTGGACAAGAAGAAGGAGGAGTTCCAGAAGGAGCACCCAGATGTGCAGGGAGAACCCGGTGAGTCAGAGCGCAGCTCTCGCTTCTGTGGCTCTCTGTTTCTCTCTCTCTCTTTTTCTCCGTTTCTCACTCTCTCTTTCTCTATGTGTTCCCTTTCTCCTATCTTCCTTGTTATGTGTGTGTCTGTAAAACCATCTGCATTTTTCATGCATTCCATCGTTCCTTCCATCTTATTTTTCTGTGCATCGTAATCATCAGTCAGCACCCGTCATGTATTTAGTGTTCCCATGATCCCGCTTGGCTGAGGCTCCTTCCCGTCTCTGTCCCGCACAGTTGATGACCTGTATGAGAGTGTGAATGACCGTGAGATCCGGCAGGTGTTTGAGGGCCAGAACCGCATTCACCTGGAGATCAAGCAGCTCAACAGGCAGCTGGCCATGATCCTGGACGAGCAGAGACGCTACGTGTCCGTCCTCACCGACGAGGTGTCCAAACGTGGAGCACAGACCCAGTCTGGCCAGGTATGGCATCGTGTCTACTCACCCCTACTCAAGTCAAGTCAAGTCATGTTTATTTATAAAGCATTTTAAACACAACACCAGTTGACCAAAGTGCTGCACAATAAGAACAAGTTGAGAAAACCTGATAGACAGATAATGAATGATCAACACACAAGAGCAGGGGGAATGGTACAAACAAACATATCAGTAAATTATGTAAAAGACCAACAGTACAAAATAGAAAATAAAATAGATTGAGTAAGCACTTATACTAAGTTAGAAGCCAGGGAGTAAAAGTAAGTTTTAAGATGTGATTTAAAAACAGGCAAAGAAGAAGCCAATCTTATATGTAGTTGGAGCTCATTCCATAGTTTAGGACCAATTACTGCAAAAGCCCGGTCCCCCCTGCTCTTTAACCTTGATGGTGGGACTACCGGTACAAGGCGGCCTTGGTCAGCAGACCTAAGTGCCCTTGATGGAGCATGTGGTTTTAAAAGTTCTGACAGATAAGAAGGTGCGAGCCCATTTAAAGATTTAAAAACAAATAGTAGAATTTTAAAATGAATCCTAATACGAACAGGAAGCCGGTGAAGGGCAGCAAGCACTGGGGTAATGTGCTCTCGCTTTCAGTCAGGAGACGGGCAGCTGCTTTTTGGACTAGCTGAAGGCGGGCTAGGGAAGAACAGCTAGCGCCAGCATAGAGGGCATAGATAGTTTGATAGATAGATAGATAGATAGATAGATAGATAGATAGATACTTTATTGATCCTCAAGGGGAAATTCAAGATTACAATAGTCAAGGCGTGATGAAATGAAGGCATGAATCACCTTTTCAAAATTGTTAAAAATAAAAAGGGCTTGACCTCAGATAACATCAAGAAACTTGATTTGACTAGAGTTTATTTGTTTCTCCATTTTAAAATCTGAATCAAAGATGACGCCTAGATTTCTTGCTGACTGCTTGATGTAAGGTTCTAGGGAGCAAAAGTCTGTGTTGGCATTACGAGCACCACCAGATGAAAATACTAGGACCTCTGTTTTTTTTCACTCGCACACATTGCAGTAAATACATTGACAGAAATGTATGTGATCATATACTCAGTCACCCAGCTAATATCAAAAGTGAAAAATGAAATATTCTGCAACTAAATATGGAATAACTCAATGATGACCCATTGTAGGCTCCCAGTCAAGACATTGACACAATCATCACAACACAACGTGAAGTTCTGAACAGCCTGAATGACATGAGGTGAGTGTGAACACACACACACACACACACACACACACACACACACACACACACACACACAGAGACATGTGCTTGCACACATAGACCCAGATGGGGCTAGACATGAAGGCCTAATTTCCCAACCAAACAATGGGGAAATCCAGGGCAATAAAGTGTTAAATCTCAGTGGTAAACCCACGAGTAAATCTGGTAAACCACCCAGTTGAGAAGTGTGGAGCCCTGTCCCATTATCAAGCTTCTTTGCTCATTTCCTTCTCCTGTGAGCCATCTGACATGGGGATCGTCTCCTGTTGTAATACCTTAAACCCTCCCCTGCCATCCCCCTGCCTTCTAGCATCCTCTCCCTCATGCTGGACAAGCCCCCCACTGGGAGAACAACCTTCTCTGCCCTAATCTCTTCCATAAACCATATTTGGCCTTGGGTTCTTTGCCAGACTCTTGCTGTGATTTGGTCATGAGAACATTGTGGCAAGTGCAGTGTGGGGGCATGGGGGCATCACGTCTGTAATTACAAAAAACTGAAGTGTGGTGTTGTCACAGTGAGCTAAGCCCAATGCCAAGTCAAGCACCCACGATTAGTTTTTTGTGCTGCTTCTTTACTATGCCTCATGGTGAGAAGATGACAATGATTTCATATGATCTGTGGATAATTCCGATTAGAAGACTGAATGGTAAGTTGAGACCTTGAAGCTCCAGTGAAGACCTGGCCGTGGTGGTTCTTCCTAAGCCTGATTAAATATACAGTATTTCTGACGTCAGCTCTTGTTTTTGACTTAACAGCAATAACATATTTTTTTAGACTTGTTGTTGTATCTGAGGATCTTCAAAGCAAAGGTGTTGACTGGGAGATTTTATAACAATACAAATTATGTCGGATAATACAGTTGATGGATCAGACAGAAATACATTGAAACTTCACAAAGTCAGGATTAGATACCTAAAGACTTTGTTTACTGTCTTTCGACCTAAATGTCATAAAAATCAATTACTTACTAAAGTGATTGTCAGTCATCGCATTCTTTGTTTTTGTTGGAATTAAGTTCACTTTCTGTATGTTTGTACACAGCAGAGATTATAAGGTGGCCTACACTCTGTTCTCAAGTGATGTATCCTAACACGGAAAGCAACATTTAGTTTTTCCCTGAAAATTGGTCATGACTGCAGTTCAAGAAAAAATCAATTTGTCCTGAAATCGCTTAGCTGGCCTTGAGAGAGCGGCTGGTTAGGACATGACACAAATCGTTAGTGTATTAAGGCATCTTTAAACACTCTGACACTTCTGCACCTCTGGGCGTCTGTAGCAGATGCCCTCAGTCAGCTGCTCTCTGGATCATGATTAAACAATCAACAGTCATCCGTGGGGCCATCACATAGGCTGTCTTTTGCATTGTGTAATCCCATAGACAACTGGAAAAGGCACAAATCTGCAAATGCAAAGGAATTGCCACTTGATTAAATTAGTATAGACACTGATTATCAATCAATGTACAAGTGATTGCTCTTTTAGCCTCATCAGCTTGCTTAGTGTGAATTCATTCATATGCAGAATCTCCTCCACAATGCTTTATTAATACATGATGGGTCTGTATTATCCTATAGATTATGTAAAGCAAATGAGTCTTGACCCTTGTTTTGAAAAGTGAATTATGATATTGACTTATCTTAGCCCCTTGCAAAATTACTCTGCAAAAAAGGCTTTAGCCAGCTAAATGGGTCACTCCTCCTAGATAAAGATTAGATGAAGGTTTTAATAAATGTTCACTTTGTTTCTCTGGAGAGATTTATGTCTAATAATCTTTTTTTTTCCTCTTGAGAAACAAATTTCAGAAATTGCTTGTGCTGGCCCCCTCAGTGCCCTAACATTTGTCAGGGGAAGAAAAGAACATGTCTTGGTGCTGTATGCCCTGAAAGGATTAGACTGTGGCTTTTAAATACATCCTTCATACACAGCACCAAACATGGTCTGCATCTGATTGCTTTCTTGCTTGAGCTGGTCTCCAAGGACTGCCTGCTTATGTCTCTCCAATTTCTTTCATTTGTCAAACATTTTCTATTTTGATTTAATTTCTGAAATCGTCTTAGATTTCTAGAGGATAGATGGTGGGCAGAAGAATGCCAGTAGTTGTGTGCAATCAGAAAATATAATTTAATCACCAGCAGGATCTTGACTCTAAGTTGTGTTTGTCATTAAATTATTAAATCTCTCATCTTTTAATACACATCCCATATTTGAGCTGACCCTTGGAGATTACAGTTTTAGGATGCCACTGCCATATTTGCTCAGAACTCACAGAAATTCCTCTCAGCTACCATTGATTTCAGGAGCAATCCTTCCCTGCATATTTAAAATGGTTCACTTTGCAAGATACTCTTTCATGAGACATGGGCTCAGCTATGAATAGTGTATCTCTGATCATTTAGTTTCCTCTATGCTGTACAAACTGTGTTGTATCACTAATCATTGGTAATCTAGACAAAAGAAATCAGAAACATGGGTCATTGTGTCAGGTTACAGTAAGCGGGTGGGGGGACGGGTCAGTAAAGGACTGTTCCAGATTGTGTTTGGGGAAGCCGTACTAATTTCAAATGTGTGTTCTCCGTGGTGGTAGAGGTGGGCTGGGGGTGGTCTCAGAAGGACAGAACATATTTCAGAGTGATTAATTTAGCAATCATGCTAGTCTTAATGTAGGGGTGAGTCTGTTGAAGGATGTATAGCCTTTAGGGAATGTTAAGAAAAAGCTTAGGGGATTAGTTTGGGGTATTTCATTGTGATATTTGGATTAGAAATGCTTTGTCAGGAAATTGTTCCTTGTGCCATGACTCTGGTAGGCCACTAGGGGCAACATAACCTCTCAGCCCCCCTGAGCTACACAACCACCAGGGTGCTAATGGCCCAGCAGCACTGCTATGCCAGCAGGATGTCACTCTCATGTTTTCTCAGAGTTCATACCTTGTAAGTGTCGCTACCCCTGTGAAGTCCTTGTTAGTGTCTGCAGAGAGACTTCATAGCATTTTATTCAATATTCATGGTGGCTTTTTCGTTTGTTGAGGTGACGGCACTGAGCACTGATAAATGAGCATGTTCTACTTCATCTTTGTCTAAGATGTTTAATTGTGTGCTTTTGTGTCTGTTCATTGCTAGCCACCATAAAGCTTTCTCCAGTGGAGCCCATTTCATTGAGAATGTGTGTTGACAGCACAAGGAGATGATATGTCATGTTGGCAGATGAGCAATTGCATCGGCACACCATAGAAAAGGAGATTAAGGATTCTTTTATTCTTAGACTGATTAAAAGCTCTGAGATATAATGTTAGAATTTATCCTTTGTTTGGAAATAGTATGGTTTCAGTTGACTATGTGACTCAGTGGCACTGCTCTTGAAGTTGAAAAATAAAGTAAAAATTGTACGTGTTACTTGACAACCATAAAACCTGCAGGTTAAAAGGATTATTTCATGAAAACAGAATTCTGCTTATCTTCAGTACCACAATGAGCAAGCATATAATAAACTGAACAAAAATATTATTTGTTCACAAGTGTGGTCAACTCTACTGAGCGACATCTAGTTCACCATTACATTCAGTTCACAGGCTCTGGAGATTGCCTGTACAAAAATGGTGACATGTTATACATGTGGGGTGGATAAAAGTGAAGTTCTCAATAACGCAGATTTTTATCATTTTATAGAATTACGCCTTTTGTGTGTAAGAAATCTTGCATATTTTACTTCAGTTCAAGAAAAATGGGAGCAGAAACAAGTGTTTACATTTTTGTTTAGTATACAAGATAAAGTAATAAGACTCCAGGCTAGTCAGAGAATGGTCTAAACATTTGTCCTGACACTGGCCTCTTGCTCTCCTCATCCCCAGGAATTCTCTGTCAGCCTCTCTGAAGCAGGTGGAATCTGCCCAGCATGTCCAGCAGGCTGCTGGGGGGGCCTTGAGCAGCTACGAGACCATCCAGCACTTCAACGACATCAAGGAACACCTGCACGTGGTCAAGAGAAACGTTGAGCATATCATCCAGAAAAATCCAGTAAGGAAACCATAATATCTAGCAGGAGTGGATCTGCATAGCATGCCAAAGTTAATATGATGATAGAAGTATAGAATTCCTGAATTAACCCCTACACAAGACTTTCTCTTGTACAAAAATGTATTACCATATGAGCATGTCATCATTATGAGGAATGGGATAGGCAATTGCCTTAACATGATGTATCCTCAATATGATTATTTTATCATCATCAACTGTTTTTTATTCAGGGAGAAATTGACTGAGCATCAAGCTCTTTTACAGCAATGCCCTGAGTTACAAAACATGCAACAACAATAATCAAAATAACAAAACAAGAACAATAAAAAGATACAATATATTTATTATAATAATAATAATAAATAGAAAGAAAAGAAGGGGAATGTATAAATAATAATAATTATATAAAAGGTCTAAATATTAGTCAAAGCAAGAACATCGTACAACAGCCATATCATCAATCATACCCTTGAATTGGTCTAGTGACACAAACCTATCTAATTTCAATAACTCTTGCAATTTGTTCCATTTATTAGATGCAAAAAATGTAAAAGCTAATTTACCAAATTCAGATTTAATTTGAGGAGTTTGAAGAGATATAAAACCCTGTGAGCGTGTATTGTGGCAGATTGATTTCATGTTCAGAAGAGAAGTTAGGTAAAAAGGTAACTTTCCCAGTAATGCCTTATAAACAAAAAGGAGGCGATGCCTTTCCCTCCTATCATAGAGGAAAGACCATCCTACATTTTGGTATAATTTACAGTGATGAGTTTTAAACCCATCTCCAGTTATAAAACGTAGTGAACTGTGGTAAACTGCATCAAGTGATTTCAGAGTGGAAGGGGCTGCATGCATATACACAATATCACCATAGTCTAGGACTGACATTATAGTTGCTTGAATAATGGCCATTCTGCTTTCTAAAGAAAAGCAATACCTATTCCTATAAAGTGCGCCTAATTTAATTTTTACCTTTTTTGTGAGATCAAGCACATGTGTTCTAAATGATAGTTTGTTATCTAGCCAAATGGGAACAGATGTTAAAGGTCACACTTTCTCAATCTAGTAAATAGGCATAAAGGATTGTGTCATCTGCATAGAAATGCACTCTACAATTTTCTATTGAAGCACAGATGTCATTGATATATAATGTAAACAACAGTGGCCCCAAAATTGAGCCCTATGGAACACCATTATTTAGTCTCAATGGCTCTGGGGTTGATCCCGTCACATCTACCCACTGTGTTCTATTAGAGAGGTAGTTTTGAAACCATTTAAAGGAAACTTCATCTAGACCATAAGAGGTTAGTTTTTCAAGAAGTAACCTGTGATTAACAGTGTCAAAAACCTTTGACAAGTCAATAAACAAAGCTGCACAATGTTTCTTACTGTCAACAACAGTAGCTATATCATTTACTATTGCAGTTGTTTATACTCACAAAATAGAAACACACAACATGTAAGTTAAAATGTTACACGTGTAGTGCTTTGCAGGCGCCATAGGGAAAGGATTTGGCCACTTTGATCACATGTAGGCTAGCATAATTGTCTGGGATTAGCATCTGTCTGACGTTGTGGTATTTATCCTTCGGTGCCCAGGGTCCAAGTGAGAAGGTGAAATGTCCAGAGATGCCCCCTATGCCCTCCTGTCTGTCCACCACTCACTTTGTGGTGTTTGTGGTCATCCAGTCCATCCTCTTCTTTGGATACATTATGTACAGGTATGAATTGGCAGGACGTTCAATTCTGCTGAGGGAATGACACATTAAAGCAGTTTAACACAGTAATACACCTCTTACTGATGATAGCGTCTGCTTACATTTGTCTTTCCTCTTTTTCCTTCACAGAAGTCAACAAGAGGCAGCTGCCAAGAAATTCTTTTGATAACATCTCACTATTCTCATCCAAGCACACATTGTGGACATAAGGGAGTGTTGTTTATTTTGTTAATGGTTTTCTTTTCTTTTTTTTTTGTTAATTGCTGGTTTGTTTTGTTCATAAATGGTAAATTATTGTACTTGAAAACTGAAGTATTTTCCTCGAGAGACATTTTTTTAATTCCTGAGTTTTAATTTGCTTTGAAATGCACAGAGTGAATGAGTAATTTCTGAAATGAATGTGTGTTCATTAGGATTCTCAAAGAATTAGATGTATTATATTCTTTCAGATGCTGAGATGACATGAATGGAAATTCATCCTCCCCAGTCTATTTTTCAGTTCTCTGAGCTCTGCCTTCAAGAATTGAAGCAGAGCTCACAGTGAGCTCTGCCTTCAAGAATTGAACCACTGTCCCGTCTCAAACATTGAAACCTGTGGCAAATAAGGCTTGCATGTGACCGCCATATTGGCAATCGCAATCATGACTGAATATTCTGAATGTGTGTTTTTGTATGATTGAAGTGTTTGAAGAAAAATAATTATTTACATAAATTGAACACAAACCAGATCTTTTGTTTGTTGACTGTTTGTAATCACATCACAGGTGTGTATATTAATACATCCGAACTTGAGAGAGAGAGAAATATAACATCACCTACAACATTGCAAGGTGCTTGCCTCTTTATGTTGTGATGTTGTCTGGTCATCGGTCTGCTGGTACTTGCTAATGGATGCTTAATTATACTGTAGTCGGTGTACATTCAGATTTTAAAGAGTTGTGGAGTTGGCAAGCAAACTGTCAAGACCTGTACTATGGGAAAGGCTGCTTACTCTCTGGATATAGAATCTACAATATGTAGCCCATTTTCACTGTGGAGGAGGGTATGAGCAAATCTATCTGACCAAAGATATTGAGTACTTTTATGTCCACCAGAAACAATCATTCAGTTGGATTTGTATTTTTTTCTGAGAATGAAGAGTTGATTGCACAAATGAGAATATATCATAATTGAGGAGGAGGATGATGTTAGAAAAAGGTGAAACATCCTCTGAATAGCAGTATAGTGGATGTCTTCATCTGTGTCCCCTCTCTCCTCTCCTTACTTTCAAATATACATCCTCTTATCCATCGTCCTATACCCTTATCATCCTACAATACTTGCTGTGTATATTTTACAGTATACACTTGACTTCCTGACCCCCCCCCCCCCCCATCAACACTGGGGATTATATACCATGGCTTTGCCATAAATAGTCTGCCACATCTGTTACACTCGCCAACCACTGGCACACAATATCACATGAGCACGCTGCAATATTTTCCAACCGGTCTCTCTTTCTCACACACATGTACACACAGCTTTGAGCCATCCTGCTCGAAGGGCAGAAAAGAGATGCTTTGAAGAACAGCCCAGTCTGTGTGGCTACTAGAATAGTGTGTTGCACATGTGTGTTGCACATTTACCAATTTGATGGAATGCCACTATGCCACCTATGGATGTGCAAATAATATAACTTCACCTCAGATATCAGATGATCTATAATAAATGCTCTTTCTAATACATTGCCAAAACCGTATGCATGTTTGTAGTTATTTGTTGTGATAATTACTTGGTGACCAGGCTTGGTGCCGAGCTAATTAATAACACTGAAGAAGGGTCAGCTGCAGAGTGGTGCAACTGAATACATCCTAACTGTAAGCAGCTATCAACCATCAATAATGCTAGTGGCTCAGATTTGGACATGTTAGCCTTCCTCCCATTATCCACCATACACTGTAGATCTGAAAACTCTTTACAACTTTTATAATATACCAATGGCCTGTGGATCTATGGATTTTGAGAACAATTTTTTCATTACCTTATACAACCTCAAAATCAATCTACGCATTTAGGTTGGCCATACATTTAAGAGCTGATGCTTTCTCAGACAAGCACAATTAATATGCATAACTAATATGTGCAGTAATGCTCACATCTGATACCCTGGCTCAGTGAGCAAGGAGAAAGATCGTGACAGCACCACTTGTTGCCTGCTGGCTCCGGCTGGGTCTGCTTTCCCCTCCACTGCACTCAGAGGGGGATGTGGTGTGATGTGAGGGGTCTGTGGTCCTGCGGAGGTGGACATGCGTTAGTGGGGAGTGGGGCCACAGTGGGCTCTCCCCCACACTGCACTCTCCAGCACCCCTCACAGGGCTGGACAATGGGCAAGGGGAAGAGCCACACAGCCCTAGCAGATAAACAGTGGGATAATCCCTGCTCGTGCTCCCTGTCCACTTCCCTCCATCCCCCCTCCATTCCCTCTCTCTCTCTATCTCTCTCTGTCTCTCTCTCTCCCTCCCTCCCTCCCTGGGCTCAGGAGTATAAATGGATGGGTAAATCTCTGGACGATTTGGCCGCAGGACATTGGCTAGCCCCTGTCTTAGGTAATGTGATTAAGGGTGAGTGGGCGGGGACGGTCGGTCCGACGCTACGGCGGAGGAAAGACAGTGTCAATGTATTTTCCAAAAGCCCAAATTTCATGGTGACCTTTAGTGGCAAAGCACAAGCTCTCATTTTCAGAGGAGACATTTTCATCTGTTTTAGACCATCACTTCCACTCTTTGGGTAGAGAGTATAAATTGATAAAAACAAGCCCAGGCCATCTGCCCCTCAGAATAGTGCAGTGGGGAGGTTTAATCCGGGATTACAGCCCCAGCATAACTGTGTGTGTGTTTTTTTTTTTTCTTTTTTTGGCGTCTGCTCAGTCGTCACAGTGTGCCCTTCACAACAGATAGAGAGATAGGCAGCAGATTGGTTACACAGACTAGGCACTGCTAGGAATCCAACCAGGGGCCATTACACTACTGGAGTTTTGATTCAATTACAAATTTACATCTGAATCTCTCCAGATTCCCATAGGGCAAAAATGGCTTTCCTTATCAAGACCATGATAGGTAACCCCCTGTCGGGAGTAATGGGGGGTCAAGACAAAGCTGAGGAGGAGACCCCCAAGGACCCCGCTGCCGCTGCTGGCATGACCCGTGAGGAGTATGAGGAGTACCAGAAGCAACTGGTGGAGGAGAAGTAAGTACTGGGGCAATGCGCCGCCATTTTAGCCTCAGGAGACGGCAAATGAGCGCCATCAGCTCATCTGATGACGTGCAGCAGATAGCAGCCTATTTAGAAACCGTTTAGCAACACTTAATGGCCATATGCACATTTTAATCATGTTGGGATGTCAGAGCTATGGATGATTGTAAACAAAGGTGTAGCAAGCATTCTTATCTCGCCATTTTGTTTGACCTTTATCCTCAGTGGTTTTCAAAACTCACATCTGCCATAATTTTTTTTCCAAAGGTCAAACGATGACAGTAGACATGTCACACGTAACATGGTGTTTTTTTCTATATAACCTGCACCATAACGTCTTTTTAACATCCCAACACATCATTTTCTCTCTAAGCTGATGACCATACCTGCAATACAAAGTGTGAATCCGATAAACATTGCTTCTAAACACTTGTGTTTTATGGTCATCAAGATGAAGATTAATGATACACCACTGTATGATACTTAACTTTGTTATCACATGGATTCCAAACTAATTACAAATGTAACTGTTTCATTTTAGAATTGCATCAGAAAAGGTGGAGCTTTGTGACAATAAAAAAAAAGTACTGATCATGGTGGTGATGACATCAGAGAGTAAACGTCACAGGAACAGGCAGCTTAGCTGCCCTCAAGACAGGGGCTTAGCCCAGGTAAACACAGGCCTACTGTTTTATAGAAACATGCTCAGGGAAGTGAACAAAAATAGACAAATGCTTTGAAGTCTGTTGTGATGGCTTATGTTCTTTTGTCAGTTTAAATGAAGTGTGTGGAGTATTTAAGTTGTGTGTGGATTTAGTTGGCCCATTATCAGAGTTATACCTGATATTTCAGCCAAAGAGAATGGATGCTTATACAGATCACAGTCTCCATTATGGTTCATTAAATGTATTTACTAGATGCCAGATCAGACAGGGTACAATGTCAGCAGAATTTTAATAGGAATTGACAGCGTGGAGGTTCTGCTCAGCAATTCTCAACATGGGTGTGACAGAACAAGGTTTTTGATTTGTTATCTGTAGCTAACAGCACTTTTATAAACAATACACAAAAAGCCTCTGATCTACCAGAGTGATATGAACACTCCATAGCCATGGTATATATTTTTAAACAATATATCGATAATGTACAGAACATATTTTGTCAATATATAATGGTGATTTATTGGTTTATATGGATGATTTATTGGTTTATATGGTTTATATGGATGATTTATTGGTTTGTAGGTGAATAAATTGCTTGTGGTCAAAACACCACCAACTTAAGAGGAAGGACATTACATAACGTGATTAGGCTTTCTGGCCTGTGATGGAATGTCAGGCCCCTTCCCAATGTTTCCAGTGGCCACTGAATGGATGCCCTGTGTTTAACAAATAACCATCCAACCAACCAACAACAAGATTGAAGCAAACATTGTAGTACTGTGTCTCACTTGTCACTTCCTGTATGTTTCTGTATTCTAATAGTATATTGAATACAATGACACAAAAGTAGCGTCTTTAGATTGTCTTCACCACCTGCTATTAGAAAGGTTGTTGTCAACATTGCATCTTTGCCTAATCCTAAATCTGTCTGAGTAAATCTGTTCAACTCATAATCCTTACATTTAATTAGCTAACTATGTGTTTCCAGTCTACATTATAGCAACAATATTTTTTTATCAATAATGCCATATAATAGAATAGAGTGTGTGTGTGTGTGTGTGTGTGTGTGTGTGAGTGAGTGTAATGGAGGTGAACACTGAGCTAGCATGCTAGTTGTCTGTAAATCCTCACACCCCTAACCTTCTAGCTGAGTTGGAAGCCTGGGCTTTTAGCTCAGTGGATATTGCGTTCGACTCCCATGCCGGTGTGTGTTGTGGTGGCGGGTTCGAGGACCGTTAGCGGCTGACGAACTGACCTCGGTTACATGTGTGTGTGTGTGTGTTCCTGTTAGTGTGATTTATTAAGAGAGGAAACAGTAACCTTATTAATTTAGTAGAAACCGTATTCATTTTGTAGAGATACAAACGGCTCATGTTTAGCTTGAGCCATGTCTGAGTGTCACCTGCCTGACTGAGTCCATCCATGGCACTGCTGGAGCATGTGGCACGTGACTTGGGCTCAGGTGTCACTGCATCCCTGGATGAACAATGAGATTAGCAGTCTGAACCATTTTAGCCCTTCACCTCATCTGAAACCTTCAGCCCTACAGGTCATACAGAGCTCCTACTGTACCTATTACAGTGAAGGACAGCACACCTGTGCAACAATGAAAGCACAACTGTTGTGGCTGACTGTTGTCACTGTGAATAGTTGGAACTTCACAAACTAGTGATTTGGGTGTTCTGACCTAATGCGGGATCATGGCCTGAGTTGCCAATATAACAAAAATACTGTTTTTTGTTTTGTGATGTTTTGATGTGTGGCCCTTTTCTGATATATTTTAATCCCAATTTACTTCCCTCTGGGAACATATTGAAAGGGTCTTTTCCTAGCTAACTCTAGCACTCAGATTAAAATGTGTATCAAAAGTGTCTGGTATACCTATGCCAAATTATTTTTGTGTGATTTTTGTGCGACAGGATGGAGAGAGATTCAGAGTTCTTAAACAAGAAGGCTGAGAGGGCCACGCTCCGGGTGTGCCTTAGAGACAAATACCGCTTGCCGAAGGTAAGACACCTAACTATGTGAGGTAGTCGAAGCCCTAACTAAACTAGGAAGTGACTTAAACAACAGGTAGCATCAGGCAGCATAGTGTGTCTACAGGACATGGTAAAATAAGAGAGAGTGATCTGGACACCATATAGCTCCTTTGGAAGGTTTAAGATCACTCTTATATTTTACTTTTGGAGTCATTTCTCTGATCCAGCACCCATCCAAAATGGTGAAAAAGAATGTGCGCGGTCACACGTCTACAGGACATGGCCCATGTCTTGTCCAAGGCCCAGGCCATGTGACAGGTAATGATGCAGCACCTGTAGGGAAAAAGAAAATCTACCCAGCTGCCCAGATTCATACCCACCCCCACTCTAGGAAACTATTGCGACCAATAAGGAAACGATCGAGGCCTACAAATGCCAAAAGATTAGCACACCAGTGAGTTAACTAAATCACTTGAGGACTTTGCGTGTGCCATACTGTGTCCTTAGCGTTAGTCCTTCCCTGGCTGCTCCAGCCATCTGCCACTCACGGCTGAGGTGTCCATCTCTCCACACCGCACAGTCACAGTCACGCTGCTCTAATACAGACCGACTCACTTCACCCATCCTCACTGGGGATCTATCTATCACTGTGGAATACTTTTGGACTTAAAGGAAAGGCAGAATGGAGAGTGAGCAAAAGGTAGGCCGGCATTCCAAATGGAAGTGTTTATATGTCTGAAAAATGCTTGTTGGTGTTAAAGGGATCAAAGCCTACACTGGAATCTTTAACTTTGTTCTTTATTACTTTGTCACTCTGGTCCTTTGGTTCGTGTTTAGTTCTTTGAATGTGATACGCATGGTGATAAAGGCACCCATCCAATAGAAATCTGATCATTTATCCAAATTCAAAAAGTGTCAATATATGTAAATTATTCAAAAACAACGACAACACATCCCAATAGAGTTTGTTGTCGGTTGTATAAATGGTAAACTTGCCTGAAAGCTTAAAGGTGCAGTCAGATGCAGGCAGGCGCGTTTGTTCGTGTTTATGTGTATATTGTGTATATGTTTGTGTATATTTTGTTCGTGTTTATGTGTATATTCAGATGCTTTTGAGCAAAAATCGTACATTATATTTTAACCAAGGACCAAACGAAACACGCCAGAGAGGTAACTCAGCCCTACCTTCAGCATTCCCAGAGAAATTCCACGCAGGGTTTTATTTTTGGTTGGGGGACAGGCTGACCCCACTTTGTTCGTTTCCAGTTTTCGGAGCCTGGACTGAGGAGGGATGATTGCTGAATGCGACAAAAAAAATTATAGGCTTGAAGTAAAGTCCCTGACTGCACCTTTAATTAAAATCAAAGCATTTAACAACACATGAAGCCTTACAGACAATCACTATTATGCATCATAATTTGTTTGTATATTTAATCTGGTTATTTAACAAGGGCATTTTGAGGCTCAATCTGCCGAGAGAGGACTATTTTCATGTCATTGTCATAGTCAGACAGACAGATGTTTTTCAACTTTTCTGAATGATTGTGGTGTGAATTCTGAATAGCTAGCAGACTGCAGTAATAACTAGCAAGCTGGTATGTAAACAGCCAGCACTGTGCACTGTGCCTAAATTGACAAGTGTTACTGAAATGACAAAAAAACTATGTAGTTTCACAGACAGCAGTAAGCTATAACCTTCAATTGGAAATATGAATTAATCACAAGTTAACAATCTAATGCGGGAATAATTATCTCCTGAACTGTGGTTTTTGTGTTCTCAATAAACGCAGAGATACCAAGCAATTATAACTTGCATTGCTTAAATCTCTCAGACAATTATCATTCAGCAACAGCGAACCACTTAACAAGTAACGGGTCATGTTTGCCCCATTTAGTTTCTATTAGGTTATTTTGGGTGTAGCTTTTTTGGGCAAATTGAAGTTCACCTCTGTGTCCAAATAAAATGATAATCAGCTGTGTGGGTGACAGAATTAAACATTTTCTAATGTGCCGAGTCAGTTGATAGTCACATTTTTATCAATCAAATAACCTTCAGTATTTGAATCCATGGGAATCTCCTACTACACCCCACATCCAGTTCAACCAATCAAAAGGTGTGTAATCCCTGTAACTGACCTGCCTCTCCTCACAGAGTGAACAGGATGAGAACATGATCCAGATGGCAGGTGATGACGTGGACGTGCCTGAGGAGCTGCTGAAGATGGTGGACGAGGACGCCACAGAGGAAGAGGAGAAGGACTCCATCCTGGGCCAGATGCAGAACCTGCAGAACATGGACATGGACCAGATCAAGGAGAAGGCCTCAGCAACCATGGCAGAGGTGAAAAGCAAGGCCGAGGAGAAGTGTTCTGTCATGTAACGGGGGAAATGACAACTTACAAAAGAAAAAGAAGCGAAAGTTATAAATGATAAGGGAAACAGGTCATTAATTCTGGCTCTCAAGAAATTGCAGGTTCAGAGACATGCTCTCCTCCCCTTGCTTTGATCACTGTTGGCTTGCTGGCTGGTTGGACGAACCTCATAGCTGATGTCATTGGAACCTCCTCTCTTGCCCAAAGATTTCTCTGAATCATGCCCATTGATGTGCATCCTCACCCTAATATCCTGTGGGATAGATTTTTTTGTATGTGATGTATGAATAAAACATGTCTTAGATGTTCCCCTTTTCTTTTTCTGTCCTCCCTCTAAGCCCAGGACCCTAGGAAGCTACAGTGCAATTACAGAACTTTGAAATATGTTAACAAAGTATGACATATATACATATTTCTAAATATTTTTATTTATCTAAAATAATATCACTGGTGAATTCATGTTAAGTATGCTTCATCGTTCATATCAGCGTGTTATAACAACATTGCTAGGCTTCATACCTGCTATTTCACAGAAATGAGTGTAAGATCAGCAGCAGCAACAGCTTCCTTTATTTTGCTGAATGTTACGCCAGGGAAAATGTGTGTTTAGCAATTCTTTATTCGTTGCATATGTAAGAAGTGATTTACTCTGTTCAAGTATACAATCATGTAAATGCTGGCTAAAATGAATGCTGATTGTTTTACTTAATAAAACTGTGATATATAACTGTGCCTGTTATTTGTAATTAGAACGCTTCCCTTAGTATATATATTACAGTAGCCTACAGATACGCTTGAGCCTTTGAACCCACAATATTGTCACTGTTAGCATCTCCAACAGCTGCTTTCTGTGCTGCTCCTGACTGAGACACTGATTCACCCCCATGTGTATTTACACAAACACATGTATTTGGGGAACAACTGTATCAAACATTCAGTCTAGGACAAGGACCAGGGAAATACCTATGATGCAAAAACAAATGGAATATATACCATAAAATGAATATTATTAGATATTCATTAGATTTGTTTATCATTAACTTATTTTAGCAAAGGCAACACAAATGTGAAAATATAGAATGTATAGTGATGTCGGGCTAGACGTTGTGCGTACTCATGGTCTATTGTTAGGTATTTGCCCTCTCTATTGACAGTGAATTAAAGTCATAGATATGGTGCCCTGCATCAAAGAATACCAAAACTGTGTTTCTCATTACGGATTATTATGTGTTCAGTATGAATGAAACGAATTTAATTAAACATATAGGCTATCCAAAGTGTGTAATCTCGTGTTATCTTTACTTAATTAACACATGTTTGTCTTGTAAATAATACACCTCAACAGTCAGCTTACTTACTGTGGTAAATCACTTGAGTAATCATGATAACATGCATTTAAGATGCAAAGCCCCAAAAGGACTGTATTTTACACACAAAGATGTAGTAACTTGGACTTCATCCATGTGTTAAGATTAAATGAATTAGCTTAGGCTCTAAGTACCAGATTTACACAAACACCATACAAGAATACAGATGAGAGGAATGGGTCTTTATTTAATTGGTGATTACTGTGGAACTTTTGTAGAGAAGTGATTAGTTTGAGTGAAAAAATCCTCAGTCTTGTGAATTTCATGTGTGCCCCTGTGCAAAATGCCTTGGATTTTGAGTTCAAAAGCTTAACAGCTAATAGGATCAATGCAGCTAAGGCTGTCATCCACTCAAGTTAAATGACTGTCAGACTTGTTTAAGTAATTTGGCCCATATTAGGATGGCTATACAGAAAAGGGGATGACATGGCATTCATGCTCATCGACATGACCAATCATGGATGTGCCCTGCTCATCATTCATGTCTCTATAAAAAATCAACACAGAAAAATATTTCTGGTTGAGGATGGAGCATTAGTTCTATCATTTCCTGAAAAACCCTCAATAATCCATAGTTTCTGTTTTGTTAAGTAAGTAAATCCAATAGGTCTAGGCTATAGCCTGATACACTGCACATGACAACACTGTAATCAGGAAATTATTAACTTTAAAAAAGTATTCTATCTATTGCAATGTGATAATAAACATGGCCTACATTCCCAACAGGTCTAAAATCACGTCGTTAATAACAGATTCATAGGTGCTCGCCGTTAAAAACTGCCACATTAATGAAGATAAGTTAATTTGCGAATTGTGACAATAAATCATTACCTAGGTTTGTTGAGTTATTGCAGGAGAGCTAAATGGTAGGCTATTAAGTTTAAACTAGAAGAAAAAAAATAATCCCCTTAAGCAGCGTGTGGTCATAGGATTACCAAACTGCTGTCGATCTTTGTTTAGAGGCAATTACACACATCCTCTCAACATTCAAGATATTAGGACATTTTTCCAATTAACTGCGCTTCAATTGTAGGGTAGCTTTACAGACTCTGCATGCCTGATCCATGAGATCATGAACCCTCCATTCTGTAAATGTCCAAAATTGGGCGTCAAATCTTTGCTTTTCCAATTTCTTTTCCACAGCTTTTACGCGACACCATTCACGAATAACGAAATTAACGACGGTTTAGCCCATTGAACAGCCGTAGCCCGACAAGAATATAAAAACATTATTTCGCACTAAAAAAAACACGTGGTCTAATGCCTATATATATGTTAAATAGTAGCCTAAACTGGTAGGCCTATATTTTTCATTGTTACATCAGACCTTTATTATTTGCTCTGGTAGGCTACCCTATATTGGCCCTTGTGCACTATACGCATTAGAGTGACATTTTTAAGATCCGTTTTTATTATGAGTTAGGAGTAATCAAGGATCTTTGCCTCATCGCTGCATCCCCTTTCAACATCTGACCTGATCAGAAGATTTTCCCCCACCTTAAATCATTCTCTGTATAGTGGGCCGCTGACATCTGGAAGATGAAAAAATGGTTTTTATTATGAACATTTATTATGTGAGGCGGTTGACTGGGATGGCCACACTTTGGGCGGAGTTGGTTGTCCCTCTGTCCTGAGAATCCAGTGTAAATCTAACGGTCCCTGCGCATCAGAGGAGAGGGGCTGTCACTCACACAAAGACTGATCCGGAGAGGGAGGAGGGACTCCTTTAAAAGCGCCCGGAGTAAACAGCATCTTCACTGTTACAGACTGTGACCTAGAAGGTTGCCACAAGTAATTCAACAGAGAGCAGACTACACTTAGCTATATGTTTTAGAAACCGTGAGTTTCCAGTGCCCTGAGAAAGTTTTTGATAGCTTAATTTGACAGCACTTGCTATAACCTACTGTGGTAAGTTTCTCCTTGCTGCGGCAATTCAATGAGACTGCTTGGTTGTGAGACTCAGAGAATGGAAGAAAGTCTGTCAACTTCTCCACGGTTAGCCCGAAGCCCGGGCAATTCTACCAGAGTCCATAGCATTGAAGCAATCTTGGGATTTAAAGACGGGAATATGTTTCATTCGACGTACGTTTATAATGGATCACCACGAGTTGCTCCGGACGCACACAGAGGTCACACTCCTGCTGTCTCGCCGCTTAGGAAGGAACATAACTCAGAAACTTTTCAGAGTAAGTGTCTGTGAATTCTGGTAGAACTTTGACATGTTTGTGGCTATCTTGTCTATCTAGGGTACTTTTAATTTCTATAGTCCCCTAGCGTGGTGAATCATAGCCTACCCTATATTTTCAGCCTAATGTAGGCCTTAATAGCAACAATTGTAAACCACCCTGCTTTAACTGTTTTGCTCTTTCGCCTTTTGCAGGTGTTTGCTGTTCCTCTAGACCAAATTCTGCGGTCAGTTCCGTGGCTGATGGAGACTGTAAACTATCTGATGATGAAAATCCGAAGAAGAAACACCGCAGAAATAGAACCACGTTTACGACCTTTCAGTTGCACGAACTTGAGCGTGCCTTCGAGAAGTCGCATTACCCTGACGTATATAGCAGAGAGGAACTCGCGCTCAAAGTTAACCTGCCAGAGGTCCGCGTGCAGGTAAGCATCCGTGTATTTATGTAGCCTAATTGATTTGTTGAGGTCAGATATAATATGTCCAATGGTAGGCCTATTACATAAAATCGTCCACATCTTTAAACAGAAACTAAAAACATTTAGATTGACTACTTTATTAGGATCATAAACCCTGAAATAAAGCAAAAAATATAGGCTACAATATTTACAGTGCAACATTCAAATAATACTCTTAGCTGAAGGACATTTTACACAAAAACGTTCATACCATTTGGGTTTTTAATTTATTTAGTAAAGGTTATGAGGTCGGCATATCCTGATTTTAAATGTTAAACAAAAAAAATGCAGCTTAATTTATGGCCTAACTTTCGGTGGGTTGCAGTGAGTAGCTAATATAACGAGCCATTTGCTATTGATTTTGACTGACGCTGCATTTATATCGGGTTGATGGTCATTTTAGACTATCCATTTAGTTTTATTTCAAATAATGTAGATAGACCTAAGTATTGTGCTTTCTTCATTTGAGATGTGGCGCCTTCCATTTCAGATTTCATCATTATTATATTGCAAATATTAGTTTATATATTTCAGTATAGGATACATTTTCTGAAAATCTTCTGATAGGCTATACTTCTGATATAGGTGAATATTCAAATTAAATTGCAATGAGCACATTGCACTTTACAACATCATTAGTTAAACTATTGGAATTTCCTCTCTTCAGGAATGTCTTCACTAGAAAATAAATGGCCAAAAGACCAATTTTGTATTTTTACACCCTGTACAAATATTTCAATGATTCAATTTCACATTATTCAATTAGGCCTAATTGCCTATTACATTATTCTAAATGTTTTTAATTAGGTTACTTTATAGCCTAATGGTCCTAAATAAACTAACTGAAGGTTAAAGGGAGTTAACACATGTAACATGTGAAAGAACATGTAAGAACATGCGGAATTGCGGATACACATCTTCCAGGTTTATATAAGGCTAAAGCTTTAGGCATGCATAATAGCACCATTACCACACGAGCAGAATGGAAGCCTAATTGTGTACTGTTTGATTTCAGGTGTGGTTTCAGAACCGCCGAGCCAAGTGGCGTCGTCAAGAGAAACTGGAAGTGAGCTCCATCAAGCTCCAAGACTCTGCGACCTCCTTGTTGTCTTTCAGCCGCTCGTCTCCCCAAGCGCTGAGCTCGGGCCTCAGCCTGGAGCCCTGGCTCAGCACCCCCCTCTCCAGCTCCACGTCCCTCCAGTCGCTACCTGGCTTCATGGGGCCCCAGCAAGGCCTCTCCGGCAGCTACACACCCCCACCCTTCCTCAGTGCTCCTTCACTGAGCCACGGTCTGCCCCACATCGGTAGCATGTGCCCTCCGCCTCCTTACCAGTGCTCAGGGTTCATGGACAAAATGTCACTGGAGGACTCAGACCCCCGCAACACTAGTATTGCATCACTTCGAATGAAAGCCAAAGAGCATATTCAATCTATTGGGAAGACATGGTGAGGGGTCCGAGTTAAAATCATGAACACTGAACTCATAAACATGAACTCTGGTGGAACTCTTTTCCGGGGATCCTGAGATGTTTTGGGTACATATCCCAGGACCTGATGATCAGAAATGTGTCATCCAGCATGCTGCATAATGCTGTGAATGCTGATGTTCTGGAGAATCCCTTGATGTCGCTGATACTCAAGAGGTTATATCAGTGACTGTAAATAAATCATGTACAGCCATTATATACTGCGTTCTTTGTTGTGTGGGTGCCATTTATCTAATACAGATTTGCAAATGGCTTTTCACACATGATTTTTGTGACAATCCTGACCTGAGGAAAATGAATGGAAGAATGATCTCTTTCCATTTGCTTTCCATTAGTTTTCTGTAATGATAACATGCAAAGACAATCTATTTATTGCACTAATTTGGTTTGAACCATGCTTTTAATATCACTTTATGTTGTTTTCCAACTCTATTCTGTACCTAGATTTATTTTTAAAGGTGTAAATACATTTCTGTGTCATCACCAATCAGCATTAAATGCATTCCTAAATGTTTTTTCCTATTTTTTTAATTCATTTTCATAATTTATCACAACAGTTGAAGAGTTTAGTTCCAAAATGCTATGGGCCCTATCTTGGCGTTCAGAGACGGATGGTCAGAGGCGCAACGTTTATAGACATTAAAGGCGTTGCCAGTCCATATTCACTAATTTAATGCCGTGATATTGTGATTAAACGCTGGGCGCGGGGCACAAAAGGGTTGTTCTTATGTTTCTTAATCAATCATGGGTGTGTTTTGGTGTAACATCCTTTAAACCAATGAGGATGACATCTGTCATTCCCTTTAACAGCAAGCAGTACAACTTCAAACAGCGCATCGATAGTCAGCGACGCATTTGAAGGAATTTGATTGCACGCGAGACCGTATGGAACAGGGATCCCACTAAACCTTGCTTTACTAAAACAAAACCTGTTTGTGACTAACAGAGTAAAGCCTACATGCATCTGCACTCGCCTATTATTTATTATAGGCAAAGTGAAACTAACATCACCGTAGTCTCGTAATGACAAAACAGTTCTACACAGTTAAATACTTTCACTATTGACTGACAAGGGGTAACCACTTACCCTAATAATGTTCGAATGACTGAATAAAAATCCTAAGGATATTTATCCTGCAGAGGAGTTGCTGCTTACATCTTGTGACAGTGCGTCTTCAGCTGTGCTTTATATGCGCCTTTCGCTGTAGACCAGGTTTTCTTGGTCAGTGGCGTAATGATTTTTAGAGGGTGTAAGATAACGAATTTTGGATCATGCGCCAGGACACATCTTATGTTAATTGCCACACCCCTGTAAGATAAGAATAAGCCTTGCGTCACACTTTGCGCCATCCTGCGCCAGGTGCATGATAGGGCCCTATATCTCCATTTTTTTTTAAACACTAAGTCATGTAATTTAATATTGTATTTCAGGTAATATAAAGAAAATTGCAGTTGTGATGTTTTGATCGAGGAAAGATAAATCAAATAACAATAACTGGAAAACAAAATTTTAAAAAATATATTTATGAAAATTCATGAAAATAAAGGGTATAGCGTTTTGGAACCAACCTCCTCATTTATTCATGCACTCTACAGAGCATGACAGTTCTGAATGTCTTGATATTTCAGTATCAAATATTTTAACTTTTTAATCTCAATTCGCAATGAAATATTTAGAAGAAATACACAATTGTGTGATAACAAATGTGTGCTAATCTTACCTGGTCCTTCTCTTTGACATATTTTGACTGATCCAGGGTGTTGCAAGGACTGTGGAAGTTCTGGGCTGTGTGGCAAAGCTATTACTTACACCATAAGGGCGTGCAGGCCAACCTTCACAGGCTTCATGACAGCATATCACTTCAAAAACGTGGTCAGTATCTCCCTCTAGTGGCATAATGGGTCAACTCTGTACCCCATCACGTTGAACCCACTATTAGGTATTCAGAAAAGTGATGGAATTAATTGATCTCATACAACCGCTGCTTTTGTCCTATGCTCAGGGATAACGGTTTTGAAGATTGTTGCGTCTTGTGTGACTCAATATCTCTGGTTTCACAGGCAGCAGGTGTCAACCATAACAGGCACATAGTCTCAGCTTACTTTTACTATCTAAATTAGTGGGCCCTAAGCCAAAGAAAACAAGTGCACAAAAGCATGTCCCCAGTTGTGCGAACAAGGATGCACTTTATGTGTTTAACTAAAGACATTGGTTCCAATTAACATTTTTCATTGAGAGACCCTGGACCTTCTTAATTGAATGTATTGTTGTAAGGTAACAAACTGAGAGGGAGATGGCCCCATCAGTTTTCAGCCATTATTGTCGTGGACAACTAAGACCGTAATTATATTCCCTGAGTGTCCCATTAGTGTTCTGTCACAAAGACCGCATCCACCTCTGAAGAGACAACTCCACATTGAAGAGCCTGTTTGTATTGACTCTGAAGGTCAGTAGTTAGCAGTGGAGGTTTAGGCTTGATTGTTTATTGGTGTTTTTTTGATTGTTTATTTGTGTTTTTTTCGGTTTGAAAGACAAGAAAGCCAACTTGTTGATAAGCTCATTTCCATTACTTTCACACCAAGGACACTAGGGATGTGTCTATTATATTTGAAACTATCTTATTGTGATCTGTTTCTGCCACCTTGTGGCTGATGTGGTCATTGGTCTCTGTTCTGTACTGTGGGCTATAACCTCTTTCAATGCCAGTAGTATATATCAAACCAATGAGCCAACATTAAGATGTCATTACAGGCAGATGTCAAAGCCTGTTAACATTTTGGGCAACCAGTTGATATGAAGAAGACTCAAATTAAAAACAGGCTGTCTATCATGTAAACAGTGTGCTGAACATACAAAGCTAAAATGACATAAAAGAGTTTTCCAATAGAAACAAATTTATTGAGATTTATCTTCACAAAATGGTGAGTTGTAAGTTAATGCTGGTGGATAAATTCATATAAAACAGTAAGTATATAGTGACTGTTGACAGGAAGGGGTCCACATACAAAAATATAACCTAGGACTTTATTCAATGTAATATACGTACAATCAGCCTGAAATAGTATGCATTATATATATTATTATTTAATATGTTGTATTTTCCTCTGAAGCTTGACTTCAACGAGGTGTCCAAAGTAAAGGAAACGTCTGATACCACACATTGTCTCTGCATCAAGGCAAACCACTGAGCCTGGTATCTAGCTGGATTTGCTCTGCTTCCTCACCAAAGCCTGTAACAACCAGTCTGCCACCTGCAGATACAGACACAAAAGAAAAGTAGAGATTACAAACAATGGACAGCCAAAGCAAGGTGGTTTTCTTTGCTTGTTTCAATGTGTCCATCTTTAATTACTCTCTTTGTCATCTTCATCGTACAGTTGAGATCACACCTCAGCACTCAACCCTGATCAGCCTTATAACTTTGCTCAATGGTTCAATCCTAATGCTATGTAGCATCTCTCTCTCTCTCTCTCTCTCTCTCTCTCTCTCTCTCTCTGCAGAGGACACCATCTTTTTTGTCCCCATGTCAAGCGGACCACCATGTCACACCCACCTCTTTTAAATGTCTGTGTAGCTCCCTCTGTTCATCCGCCTGCCTTCTTTCTTCCAGTATTTTCTGGATGTGCTTTATGTTTTGGCTGACTGGCACCTCATCCTGTTCTGTGGTCAGCAAGGTTCTGATGAAAGCCCAGAAGGGAGAGGATGGCCCCAATGTCCTGTCCAGTTCTCTGCCTCCAGTTGATGATGATGTAGCAAACTGACCCATATCTCTGTCCCTCTCCTCAGACTCAATCTGAGTATCTGTGCTCTTCTTGCCCATCAGATGCCCTGCAGAGGCAAGATAGATAGTTGAATAAAAAACAAAAGAAATGGTATATCACTGTCTGCAGGTAGATTGGCTTTTAACCAAATGCATGTCACTGTACTGGCAACCAAATGTGCATTGGCTTTTAACCAAAAGTAAACACTATCAGCACATCAGCTAAAACTATGCATATAGTCACCATGCTTTTAGAACTCCACCAACCACTGTATTTCTAATACCATCAATTATTTTTCATTCGTATACAGCTTCAGGATTTGCATTTCTGGGCGAGAGAAGCAAATGACTAGCCTAAATGGCTAAAACACATAATTATGACTAAAGAAAAAACACAAAAAACTGAAAGAAAGGTAGCTGAGATGGATAATACTAATGTGGTGATAACACTTCCTTAACACTACCCGATCTCTCCATAACATCAGTGTGTGTCCTCTGGTTATATCCTAATAGCTATATTATCCCTCACTCTGTAGCTAGTTTCACAGTTTCTTGTGAAACTACATTTTGTTACATTTGAGTTGAACTTGTCAAAACAACATCACACTACAACATCCCATTACACCCATCCACAAAACTGTTGTGACCAGTGATTTGAATGATTTGATTATGAATAGAACATATTGATGGCGCGCATGGAGTTTCAACCTAGGCTTGTTAAGTGCCAGACAGTTGGTTGCTGCTCAGTCTTGTTTTCACTACATTTGCAAACAACGTGTTTGAGCTAGAGGTTAGTGGAAAATAAGCCAATGACCGTTCAAAGCTGTGGCATGTAATAACAAGTAGTCAGAGTAAAAAAAAATGTTTCTCACCTACAGCCCAGTGGTTACCCCGTGGATACATCTTTCCAGAATTATCTAACTGACCATCGCAGACGACGGACGTTAAAATTATTACTATTGCAATAAGTTGCCTGCATCTCCAAGGAAGGCACATTGCCAATGAGAAATATCCTAAACCGCGTCAGAAAATCCGTATTCCGTTGTTTGGGTGAACTCTTCTCTTTGAGCGCTAAAAGTGTGTGACCAATTGGCATAATCAGTGAATTTATACGACGCCGTGACGAAACCTAAAGAATCATAAGAGCAAGACTGACGTTTAGTTTGTTTAGGCTATTAAATGATAGTGTCAGTGCTATTATGCCCTTGGTGGAGTCTGAACGCTTTAAAACGATTCCCTCCTACGAGGCTTTACGTCAGCGTTTCGAAATTATAGCAGGCGGCTGAGATGAAATGCAAACTGACATACTGAAAGAGTCTGTCATTATTCGGCATTGTGTGGACAGATATGACCTCAGAGGGAAGTGTCAATGTAATTCATTAATTATGATGAGGGGGATCCGTCCTCAGTCAGCTGGGTATATGACCACACTTTCCAGGCTTGGCTTTTGATAACATGTTTGCAGTAAGTGAACCATTCAATGTTAGATTGTATTGGTTTATTTTGTGATAAAACTTGCATCTAATTTATGGGCCACCTGTTTTATGACTGGAAACCACTTCATGAGCTAGTGACTTGTTTTGAGACTATAGGCCTAGGCTACTAAAGTCTGCCAAAGTCTGGTGTTTTTTGCATATTTGCACGTTTTTGATATGATACAAACATACATATATTATAATATTGCTAGTGAAGGCCTCCATACTTTCATCAACTACTAACTATCAATAGGAAGGCCTACAACACAAACTTGTTGGTAGATTCATGAGAGGTCAATGGTCATGCATTTATGCAAAGCAAGAATGTTTGCTCCAGATAAGCACATTTATATATTGCCAATAAATGATCTTACTCCAAAGCTGAAAGACTGAAATGGCCAGGACATCTAATACTCCTTTAGAATAAATACTTTTCAAATACACAGATAATAATAACAAAATAGATCTAATAATGTCTCAAATCAGTGTGAAATACAGCACACACACACACACTCACACACACACACACACACAGAGAGAGAGAGAGAGAGAGCGAAAGAGAGAGATACACACACACACACACACACATACAAGGGGTATACATAGCTTTAGGTTATAATGTTATCATTGAAATATCCAGTAAGACAGTTGTCAGTGCACCAGACAATTATATTCATTAAGCTGAAAATTCACATCAGTTTCATGAGTTATCGTGAATCATTTTCATTGAAAGACATCCACTAACCTCTCTTTTGATCTTTCTGAACATGTTCTTACCCTTTATTATATAAGGCTACATGCTCCTGCAAGACAATGTATTTTTCAATTGTACCACATTTTCGCTTCAGGATGTCTTAAGATCTCTGACCTCTCTTCTCTGATATAGCCTATGTAGCCTATTTCCTAATCTCTCGATTATTTTTATTTGCTTGTATTTTCCATCTGGTTATCATGTCAAACAGCAGTATTTTCAGGCGTCTCATCATGGTAGACATTTCATTTCTGGAAATGTGAAGTTTGAAAATATTATTAAATTACTAGTTTAGGCTACATAAAAACTTGCTAAAGGCCCCCACTTAAACATTAAGAGTGAAATTAATTCCAAATCTCAAAACAAAACAAAAAACACCTGAACGAATATTAATAGGCTAATACAAAAAAAATGTTCAAAGTAAAGTGGCACCCGCTATTAATCAAGGCAGCGTTGATCTATCCAGTGCTTAAAATCAAACACACCACTAGAGGGCAGCATTGAGAATATTTCTGATAAAATTATAATGAAAGGTAGCCTTCATGGTTTGGCTTGAGGTGTCATATTCACAATACTCGTCTCAACGCAGAGGTATAATTTGATGAGCTCTTGCAGCCTGGCAGCTTTCAACAGAGTGTCTGTTAACTCCAACACGTTTGCCTTTAAAAACATTGGAGGTCATGATTGCTGTCTTAGACCTATAATTGTGCAATATTGAGAGGTAGCTATCAATTTTCATATTTTCATTCTTAGTAGGCCTATGGCCTTTTATTCTAAAAATAGGAAAACGATCATGTGGTTTATGGAGCATCTGTTTTTACCAAAAAGATTAGCCTATTCGTGATAGCCTAGGCCTAGACTATCAGTGTTAAACAGATTTGAGTGCTAAAATATGAATGTTGTAATATTTTCAGTCTGTGAAAGCACCAATAGTGCTTCCCTGCTTAATGCTTCCTTTCCAAAATGTGTCTTTTATAGGCTAAGGCCTACATCCAGCCTAGGGATAGATCCAAAGGACGATTGAGTGACAAAACAGCAAAACTCTTGCCAGGGCCACTCACATTTTCAAGCCTAAAGTCATGACTACAACGTTGCTGACATCACTGTGTGAAGCTACAATTTGCTACTATAGTAGTTGGGCCTATAGCCTATTCCCATCGCTGCTTACAGCTAAATCTGTCCAATTTTGAAACACATGTGAATTCCAATATTTCGAAAAATAGTCTCATTAACAACTATTGTTAATTGAATTAATTATAGCCTACGGTTTGCCACCTATGTAGGCTACGTGGAATATTGATACACAACCTTGCTCTGGGCAAAGGCTTATGGGAAAATCAGTCGGCTACCCTCCACAAATTGGGCTGTCAGTCCTTTCTGAGGTCGGAAATATGGGAAGTCTGCATTACTGTGACCGGATTATTATGTGATTTGCCATATACTCCTCCAACATATCCCAATAAATTAATTATCTTGGTGTCTTCATATTTGTAGGCTATTTCAGAGTATTATTGCCGTGTAACAAGCTCTCACAGTGCATGATACTGGGTATGTCTAGCCAGGGATGGTCGCTTAACACTGGACCGCGGAGGCAGCTGGGTAAGTATCCCCCTGACCATTTTCAGGACGTCTTTTGTTCACGTATGAGTTGAAAATGCGCATGTTTTCTTAATGCAATTAAACGCATGATCTTATCGACGGCACTGAGTCGACATATTATAAGAACAATACGTTTTGGCGATGACCAAAGGCTGCTGTTCATCACCGAGCCGCGGTGGCTCATGGGATAGACAATATGGTTTTTGTCCTATTTACCGTTCAGAGGGTCGGAAAATCACGCACACTTCTAATCAAACGCGTGGCAATTGGTGTCTGGTGGTTATTGAGATGTTGTGGGGTATATTCCGCAATTTAAATACTGAAATCATCATAGAAGAGAAATGTTACCGAAAGGGATTCTGGGAAAGGAAGATAGCATCTGCAAAGCCAGCTGTATCGCAACTAGGCTATTACTGCTTTAGGGACTAGCCTACATCGTCAAGAAAACACCTTCTGGATGCTTACGAATTTAACAAACGTTATACATTAATGACAAGAAACGAATGAATGCAATGAATGAATAGGTGGATGCGATATTAGTTTCACACCGCAGCCAGCATCAATATGACAAATGTAATCACGTGACCGCCTGAACATCTTGGGGGTGGGCAGCAGCAGCCCTTAATGTCTTGCTGCTGCTAGTGGCGTCAGTGAGAGCAAATCAGTCTGCCGTCTCACAGGCCGTGCATCCATCTTTACATTTTTCAGAGCTTTTTTGACAGCCAAGAGATCTTTCCCTTTTGATCCCCTTTCCTGCACACACTAATGTATCATTGCAGGCACTAATTTGCTGGTAAAAGCCTGGCAGAGCTTAGTGCATGAATCATGGCTGTTCTTGCCTCTGATATTTGCCTGAGCTACCCTGCCGAGGAAATGGCTCCCTACCTCAAAGCACCAACAAATTGAGAGACTGCTTACCCTAAAATAAAGGTAGGTCACTTTCTAACATCTGACATTTACTGTTTGTGCTGAGGGTGTGTTCAGCCTGGTCCTTGGTCATGGTGAGATGTAGTGACAGAAGGCCTTGTGTGTCAGAGGCTTACATACAAGCCTTGCCATAATGTCTCCTGAAAATGTTACTTCCTGTCATGGTACTCTACTATGTGGACCTGTGATGACTGGGTATACATACCATAGAGTTTGTGTAGGTGGGATGTGCATGCTGTGTTGACACTGATGTCAGGGCCACTCCCCTGATGGACACCTCTGCTACCTTTATTAAGTCGTAATTAGGGTTATTGGTTCTTACACCAATGGGACACAAATATGTAATAGCCTACTACGTATTATACCAGTAATTAGATATTTCTTTTGGTTTGTTTGTTTTTGTATTCTTACCAGTCATATTGAATAATGGATGTGCATAATAAAAGCATATTTACAGTATTTTACATGGACATTTAATATTCATATAATTACCATGATAATGTATTTCCATCTGAATGATAGCTGATAGTTGCATTATATAGCACATGAAATGGTATGGTAACAACCTCAGGTCAGGCTATCAACTCTGCCTCAACTCTGCATTTGTTTCTACTTTTTTTGTGAATGTCAACATATAGATGTTGGGGTTTCAGTATTTTGTTGGGGAGAGCCACGCTTGAAAGCTTTTATTCCTCTGACCACTGACAATTCTAACCATTTATGTCCTTGAGCCAGGTTGTTCCTCTGCAATAGAGAGTGATGGTAGCGTCTACTGTTTCCCAAACCAACCTTCTGCACCTTGCCCTTTTCTTGGTGTTGTTTTCACCATTCTGCCTCCCTTTCTTCTGCTGTTGCTGCCCAGTCAGAGAGGCGTCTCAGCTTCGGAGTACTCATGTAAACAAAGGCCCAGCTCCATGCAAGCCCTCATTCTTTCTCCATGGTTTCCTAGTGCAAAGGCAGAGTGAGCATAGAATAGAAGCGAGTGATTTAAACAGAGAAATGTGTTCTGGATGAGGAAGGAGGAAGGAAGCAGAGAATTGTAAGAGAGGTCAAGAGCTTGTATGAGCTGTATCATGGCTTATTGTTCTCTTTTTTGTCACTGACCACAGACCACGGTATATTGCCCCTGCCCAGCAACGGTTTAGGTGTGTGTGTGTGTGTGTGTGTGTGTGTGTGTGAGAGAGAGAGAGAGAGAGAGAGAGAGAGAGAGTGCAGCATATTCTGAGAAGAGAGAGAGAGCGACAAAGAGACAACAGACTAAGAATCGTTACTCATCCTGTTATTTATCATGGATTTGCAGGGAATTTATAATGTATTGGTAATAGGGATTTTCTTTGATATGGTTGATTGCAGGCAATCTTACTGCTTACTTTAGATTTGTTTTATTCACAACATGTCTGAGCATAACTGTCTGATTGCCCTGCACATCAGGGCTTGTCTGGACATGATGCAGAATTAGCAACTCATTTCCTGAAACATGAATGTCTAGAGATCTCCATCCAACACCCCAGAAGGTTGAGCAGGGAGTTATTATGTTTTGGCTATATTCACACCATACCTCTATGCTGCTATCGGAAAGACATTTCCGTCGTGACCACAGAAAAGCAAGCAGCCATGTATGTGTGTGTACATGTGAGTGTGTCCCCTTGTGTCTCTGTGTAGCTCTTCTGCAGCAGAGCCTTTATGTAGGGGTGACCGGAACCAGCTGAAACCGGTTTCAGGCAGATGGAGGCTCATGAACAATGCAGTCACTGTGCTACAGTGAGATAGCTGGCCGTCCCAGGGCAGCCAAAAGAGGCCAGGAGCCTTAAAGGAGACCAGGGCCGTCTCAGGGATCAGGGCAGCTGAGGAGGTGCTCTACCCAGGGCAAGTGTGTGTCTGACAGCCGGGCAGAGTGGCGAGCAGGAGCCGAGGATGGGGGAACGGCCCCCTCTCAGCCTGCTGTGCTGCTGGGTCTCGGCTGTCAGGGAGAGTCATGCCCTAGGTCACCGACCCCTCTTTGGGTAGAATGAGACCCCCTTGTTTTGGGCCCTGCTTGACTGTGGGGGCGGGGAAGGGGGGAGGGCAGCGAGGAGAGGGCAGACGGAGCTGGCAGATGCTCTGCTTCTGGTTATGTATGTTGTGACTGCGGCTGGAGAGGAAGGAATCTTTTCTTTTTCTTGTTGCTCTGCCGCGGCAGCTGCAGCAGTGCGGGTGAGGAGTGGCTGACTTGCATGTTTCTCCATAGTGCTGTTTGTGTGACTGTGTGAGACTGTGCCCTTCTGGCTTTATGTGAACTACTGTGTTAACGGTGAAAAAGGGCATGTCCTTTTGAAATGGCTGGACTGAGGGAATATCCAGAGCAAGCAGGGCATATCCTGGGTAATTTAGCATTGAGCTGGATGATACCAGATGTCTATTGTCCGTTTTTTTGTGCTAGGCCTCAGCTCTGCCAATACATTCATTCTTTCTTCTTATTTTCCTCTCTTCAATGCTTTGCATGCCCCTCAGCATGATCTAACAGGCCGGGCTGGCCCATATTTGTGGATCGTGCAGATGTGAGAGGAGGTAATGGAGTCTGGCCGCAGTGCACCCATCCATTTTAATAAAGGCAGCAGCTGTGGCTGCCGCTGCTAACCCAGCTAGCAACTCTGAGCCTCCCCCCCGCTCCTTGGTCTTTTGTCTCTCTGTGGAAGACGCGCTCACTGCTGTGCAGCGCGCGCACGTTCTTGTCTCTCATATGCATACTATTTTTTCAACAGAGAACACCTTCAATTTACCTATATAAACACCCAATCATCTTACCATTTTTTTTCTGGCTGACATTTGTATTCATTAAATTGCACTTGTTCATTTAGCATGATCCAGAAGGTTATTTGTTGCTCATGGAAAGGAAATGGCATCTGATGAGACTAAAACAGAGGAAATCACTCTGTCATCTGTGCTGGCCATTCAGCATCCAAGCATCACCATCAACACTAAGGGCTTGTGTATCCCAGTTGAACATCGTTATTATTCTGTCATCCTATCAGCACATTTGTATTTGAACTGTTTTTGTGTGCCCTTGTCTGATTTTTTTTTTCTTTGTGTGAGGTACAGGGCATCCTGTGCTGCATTGTTGACTGACGTGATTAGTCAGAAAGATCCTGTTCATTCAAACATTTACTTTTCCTATATCATTCATCAGTAATCAAATGAAAATTGGGAAGCTTGCATTGATATGATTTCAAGCAGCACAATTTTTATTTGTACAAAGACCGCAGAAACATTGGTGATTTTGTCAGGCACGTTAGAGCACTTAGTTACTGTTTGCCGAAACCTAGCAGCTTCATTTGTGTGTGTGTGTGTGTGTGTGTGTGTGTGTGTGTGTGTATCTGGTGTGTCCTTACGGTATGACATAAGTCGAGGTTCATACCATCATATTATTTGACATTAGCTTTAGAAGTGCTCCTTCAGGAACAGAGTTGATGTATGATGGCTATAAATACAAATTTAAATGTGTGGGAATAGTCAAATCAGTAACAGGGAACCCCAAATAGAATAGGATAGAATTGATATTTTGGATTTATAGTAGTAGATATGGTCACGTGTGCTTGTGAATCTATAATATAATGTTTTATATTGATGATATATTAGTAGTAGATATGGTCATGTGTGCTTGTGAATCTATAATATAATGTTTTATATTGATGATATATTAATGTAGCATAATAGCATATTTTACATGCAGACTTAGATCCACTCTACCAAAATATTTCCTGAATAACCCAGATCAAGTTTTACAGCACTATGCTATTTAAAACCATGGATGAGGGTTGTTATGATTTTACTAAGTAGGATGAACCATGCAGCTACTATTAAGCCATTGCTGTTTACAGTGTCACATAGAACATGCTTTCAAATGTTTTTAAAATTGTTTTCTGTGCCAGTGTATTAAAAAATGTAGTTTGGTCCAAAAATTGTCCTCCACCTAATTTTTCTGTATGGAAGGGCAAGGTGATATGGATGTCACTGCAGGGTGTTCCTGAACACTCTATAGTAAGATTCCTCAGGAATTAGTGGTGACTGCAGTTTGCCTCAGGCTTCAATAACATTTCTTATGATAAAAATGAATAATGGTTATACAAAATGCATTGTATTTCAATGAATTTTCATACATTGCTCTATGTAGCCTTAGTGAAAACCAACACAAGTGAAAGCAACACAATGAAACGAGGAGGAGGACCAGCAGCAAATAATGTGAATAGTGGGAAAGGATTGAGTTTGGTTTACTGTCAACAACAAGAAAGGGTCTGTTCCCCAGTTCCTGAGGTGGACCCTGCAGTCAGTACAGGCCGTACCAAATGCTGATTAATACATAGTGATTGATGGTTGCCAGAGTGCTCTGTAAATGTGGATGTGTACCAGAAGGTAGAAGGTCAGATCAGAAGAAGGTCAGAGTTTGGCACTTTATAACTTATTAGGTCCAGGATAATACATGCCCTTTTAAAATAATTATTAAGCAAATCTAATCATTTTCTTTTTGTTTCACTTTGTTTATTTATTCCCTAGCTTTTCAGCACGTTGTGTGAAGATCATGGGCGATATGAAAACCCCGGACTTTGACGACCTGCTTGCGGCCTTTGATATCCCTGACATGGTTGACCCAAAGGCAGCCATTGAATCAGGACATGAAGACCACGAGGGACAGCTGAAGCACAACGTCCACCATGATGATGATAACCAGATGCCCTCTGCCCCTGATGTGGGAGTTAGTGTTATTGTCAAAAATGTCAGAAATGTTGACTCTTGTGAGCAGCCACTCTCAGACAAAGATGTTCACCCTTCAGTCGGCAACGGCCTGCAAAATGGTTTTCTGGGCATGTGCTCAAGTGACCGGTATAGCAAAGAGGGTGGGAAGCCCTTGAAGACAGACAGCCATGGCCCTCCAGCCAACAACCCCTCCTTCAACCAGTTCAGCCCCATCTCCAGTGCTGAGGAGTTTGATGATGATGACAAAATTGAGGTGGATGACCCAGCGGACAGACAGAACAACCTTCCATGCTTTAGGCCAAACCCCTTAACTGGACTCATTGGAGGTGGTATTTCAAAATCAGGTTCTAATGTACAGTTTGTGAGATCCAAACTTGAAAATGGCAACAGTAGTAATAGTTCCTCAGCTTCACACTCTCAGAACCCTCTGAAACCAAGAAAATCAGAGGAGCAGTTACAGGCAGTTGCTCCAAAGGCCTCTGAGATTAAAGAAACATCAGAACCTCTAAGTGTGTCCAATCTCTCCCAAGCCAAAGCTAAATCGTCGGCTAAGCTCTCATCTTGTATCGCAGCAATTGCAGCTCTCAGTGCAAAGAAAGCCTCCTCAGATTCTACTGTTCCAGAGTCCCCTACTGCCCTGCAAGATTCCACTATGGAGACCAGGGACAAGCCCCAGGAGCAGGAGACAGCTCTAGAGGTAGCCAGGAAGATGCTTTCCAAACAGCCTGAAAGTCCTTGCAGTGTCACTAGTGAGGGCAGCAGTAAAGGGTCGCCATCATCCCCTGCAGGGTCCATTCCTGTTATCCCAAAGGTCAGAATCAAAACCATCAAGACATCATCAGGTCAGATCAAGAGAACAGTCACCCGAGTGTTGCCAGAGTTTGACCCTGATGGCCTGAAGAAAGCGACGGACTCAATTGTGGTCTCCAGTTTGACCTCTCCAACTTCCAATGCAGTGTTTTCATCTCCAACTCGGGCAGCATTACCTACCACAGTCATGGCCACTTCAGGCAGCTCAACAATCGAGGTCACCAAGCAGGTGACCATCAAACCTGTGGCCACAGCTTTCCTCCCAGTATCAGCAGTCAAAACAGCTGGCTCTCAGGTGATCAACCTGAAGTTGGCTAACAACACCACAGTGAAGGCCACTGTCATCCCTGCTGCCTCAATGCAGAGTGCCAGTAGTGCCATCTTGAAAGCTGCCAATGCAATCCAGCAGCAGACGGTGATGGTGCCTGCCTCCAGTCTGGCGAATGCCAAACTTGTGCCAAAGACAGTCCACCTCACCAACCTCAACCTGCTCCCACAGGCCTCTGCCACCCCCTCCGAGCTTCACCAGGTCCTCTCCAAGCCCCAGCAGCCAATCAAACAGGCCATGGTGGTGAGCCAGCCCCCAAAGAAGGTGTCTCGGGTGCAGGTTCTGGCCAGTTCTCAGAGTTCAGTTGTGGAAGCATTCAACAAAGTGCTGAGTAGCATCAACCCAGTACCGGTGTATGTTCCCAATCTCAGCCCTCCCTCGGCTGCCTGTATATCGATTCCATCACGGGGCTACAAGTGCCTCGAGTGTGGTGACTCCTTTGCGCTGGAGAAGAGCCTGTCCCAACACTACGAAAGGCGGAGTGTACGTATCGAGGTCACCTGCAACCACTGCACCAGGAACTTGGTGTTCTACAACAAGTGCAGTCTACTGTCCCACGCCCGGGGACACAAGGACAAGGGTGTGGTGATGCAGTGCTCCCACCTCATCCTGAAGCCCATCCCCGCGGATCAGATGATCTCCTCTTCATCACTGCCCTTCTCTGCTCCTTCGCTCTTGTCCACCACCGTCTCATCGGGGTCTCTCAGCTCCTCTGTAGCCAGTGCCCAGGGGAAGTCGACCGTGTCAGCCGTAATATCTGCCCCTTCCTCTGCTCCACTTGTGGCTGCCATGCCCCTCGATGAGGATGCTTCCAGACTTTGCAGACACAACCTCAAATGTCTGGAGTGCAGTGAGATGTTTCAAGATGAGTCAGCACTAGCCATGCACTACCAACAGGGATCAGAGTCAAGTGGTCAGGTTTGTGTCTACATTAATGTGTCTGTTAATGTAACAATTCAAATTAGGTGGATTGGGATATGAAACATTTTTTGTTTGTTTTATCATGTTTAATCATTATTATTATTTTCAGTATATTTAGTGCTATACTTGTACTTGTTGTATATATTATATATTTTAAGCAAACAGTATAATCTAATGTTTTAATAAACAATAACTCTCTCATTGAATTTAGGGTCATTTAATGACAATAATTGTCCCATTTTCTCTCCTTACTAATTAGAAGACCTGCACCATCTGTCAAATGCTGCTGCCCAACCACTGCAGTTTTGCATCTCACCAGCGCATCCACCAGCACAAGTCCCCATACATCTGTCCTGAGTGTGGAGCCATTTGTCGTTCTGTGCACTTCCAGTCTCATGTCACCAAGAACTGCCTTCACTACACCCGCAGAGTTGGCTACCGGTCAGTTTCATCTCTTTGTGACTGTGCTACATTTCAGTGGTTGTAACGTATAAGTGCTTTTGTTTATACCAGTGGCTGTGTACTGTATACTCAGTACTGTGTCAGAATCTCTTATTCTAATGTCTAGTCTGAAGTTGGTGGTTGCTAGATAAAAGATTTAATTGAGACTAGTCTCTTAGGGGTTGTTTAAGAGCATGCTCACGCATGGTCACATCACATCACATACATACAGTTTCTGCTAAATAGTGGTATTAAGCTTTAGAGTAAACTTAAGTAATGAATGGGTTTAAAACTCAGTTATGAGTATTTGCATAAATTACCTATTTAGGTCAATCAGATCCTCCTATACTTCAGAGATGTTACCATATATAATTCAACAGTCTCAGTTATTGCCTGCACCAGTTATGCATCTTGTGGGTGGTCAGATGAGGTTTCTTGTGAGCAGTCAGGAGTCTTGTAAGGCAGATCCTCTGAGAAATCCTTAGTTCTCTTGCCATGATCGGAATTGACTGAATAAATGCTAATATTTTATGACCCGAGTAAAAGTATCAGTTGTTATTATGAAAGACGTCCCTGAGTTGTTCATTTCTTATTATGAAAGATGTCCATGAGTTGTGACATTTTGAACACTGCTTTTAGGTTTTAAAGGCATTATTTTTTTCTCTCCCTGTGTGCGTGTGTGTGTGTGTGCGTGTGTGTGTGTGTGTGTGTGTGTGTGTGTGTGTGTGTGTGTGTGTGTGTGTGTGTGTGTGTGTGTGTTTTTGTGTCTTCAGTTGTGTTCATTGCAGCGTCATCTTTGCAGATATAGCTGCTCTGAAGTCTCACATTCAGGGCTCTCATTGTGAAATCTTCTATAAATGCCCCATCTGCCCCATGGCCTTCAAATCTGCACCAGGCACTCATTCCCATGCCTACACTCAACACCCAGGGGTGAAAATCGGAGAGCCCAAGTAAGTGTCTACGCAACCACCTTGGGGTGGGGTTGGGAGGTTTATTCCAGAAGTTTGGTGACATATCCAGGTATGCTACTTCAAAGGAACCATATGTAAGATTGTGGCCAAAACTGGTACTGCAATCACTTGGCGCATCAGGCCAAAACACAACATGACATGACAAAACACAACATCAATATCAGTTGAGGGCTGCAACTTCACTTTTTAAATGGCAATATCCTGGCCGGACTACTGTTGTCAGTGTGTAGTCACAAGTATTGGAAATGAACATGATTTCCTAATGTCTAGTCACATATCAGGGCCATTTTATGATTAATTGAAATACATTTCTTACATATGGTTCCTTTAAGGTTACTGATTTTCCAGAATCTGAGATCAGAAAAGTTGTATAAGTTCCTATGCTAAATTACACCCTGAAGCTAACCGAGGGGATGAGTATGGAATGAGTATTTGTATAGCAATGCCAGTGAGGAGAAGTCTAAGATTAAAGACTCTGGGCCCTATTGTGCACCCACGCTAGGTGGCGCAAAGTGTGATACAAGTATGTAATGTACTTGTAATCTTCTTAAAGGAATTCATTACAAGCCCTCTCAGGCTGTTCTGGGATATATATCTTGGGAAATGTGGTACAGTGTATTTAGTAGTAAGTTCATACCCCTTCTCTTTTTTCACATTTTGTATTATTGCAACTTGGTAAGGCAGATGTGTGTTGTGTCATGCCCAAGCAGACTGGCTGCAATTGCTGCCAACGGTGTTTGAACTAAGTAAGCGTCCACATGCTTATGTCAGTGTGACATAAGCACACTTTTTCCTTTTTAATAAATTTGCAGAAAATTCTAAAATCCAGTTTTTGTGTTGTCATTATGCAGTATTGAACGTAGGTTAATGAGGGGAAAATAAGTGAAGGGGTCTGAATACTTTATGAACATACAGTGTTCCACACTGCATCACATGTGTTTTTAAGTTGATTATATTGAGATGCTACAGTATAACACATTTCTGCAACTGGAAATGCTCGTGGTCTGTATCTCATGATTCCATTCATGCCAAACTGCACTTGTTTTTAATGGACAGATCCTTGAGCTGCCCACCATAGTGCTACCTGATAGTTGGATCAAATTGATCTGTCTTGGGGCTTCTTCATCTGGTGTTAGGAGCTGTAGTGGACTTAAAGGCATTATGTATGGGAGCTTTGGGCGCAGCTCATTTCCCCTCTCTGACCTTCTGCTCCGTCCACCTCTCCTCCATCAGCACCCTCTCATCAAACCCCCAGCTGCCGCTGACCTGTCGCCAATAAAGTCCCTCAAATACATGTGCTGAAAGAACTATCTGTTTATGGAACACTGTCTTTGTTGCAGTTTGTGTGTAAATGAATCCAAAGGCAACAGCTTGTATTTTAGTAACCCTATAGACCCTTTCAACAATAAAAACAAAAACAATGCTTGAACGTTCTATTTGGGCCCCAATCTACTTCCTCTGCATTAAGATAACATATGGAATGTTAAAACAGAAGCCTTGTGGGGCCAACTATGATGCTGAGAATGGAACTCTCTTGAAAGGGTCCACTATGATGCTGAGAATGGAACTCTCTTGAAAGGGTCCACTATGATGCTGATAATGGAACTCTCTTGAAAGGGTCTATTGAGTAATTACTATGGGCATCTTCATTATAATATTATGTAATCGTGCGTAAGCACTGACAGTGATAGTGTAGTGATACATTGTACTTATATAATGGAACAGAATGTACACTAGTACTCATAGCACAGTGTGTACTAAGTAACTGTGTACTGTGTGCAGTAATACTCACAGTGTGTACTAAGGTCAGATGGCACCCAGAATATTAATTTACTTTGTTCTTTATTACCAAATGATCATGACATGAGTGATGTTATGATGAGAGATGGAATTAGTAATCCCAAACTCTCTGTTATATTTAGCTACACTGTACAAAGTATGTTCTGCTTTTTCATCTTCAAATATGACGCTGCTGTTATCTTTGAATGAATGTTAGGAGTAGTAGGCCTAAAGCCTTTAGTGTTGCTAGTGTTGTCAGTGATATGAAGCACTATGGTGGGCAGCTCAAGGATCTGTCCATTAAAAACAAGTGCAGTGCTGCAGTTTGGCATGAATGGAATCATGAGATACAGACCACGAGCATTTCCAGTGGCAGAAATGTTTCTATATTTGTATGGTCAGACATCCAACATGGTGGTCAATATATAATTAGCCTGATTTCAACCTCTATTTCCCGCAGGTTAATCTACAAATGTTCCATGTGTGACACAGTGTTCACCCAGCAGACCCTCCTCTACACCCACTTTGACCAGCACTTGGCCAGTCAGAGGGTGTCTGTGTTCAAGTGCCCCGACTGCACCATGCACTATGCGCAGAAGCAGCTAATGCTGGACCACATAAAGGTGTGAGATCTTACTCAGCCTCCTCATACACAACGCTACAAATGACTGCATTGGCAATCACAGCTTAGCAAAACCTTATGTTATGGTAATAATGACTGACATGATTAGCAGAGCTTGTTTGCTGGATTAGCAGAGCTAGTCTGAGTACACTGTGATAGAACAACCACTTTTGGATATGCAGATGTTTCTTTAATTAGTGTTGATGAGGCCATATTAGATGATGACATGCAGGTTAGGGATACACTTTAAGCCACTAATCCTGTGTGATGTCCTGTTTTCATTCTTGTAGTCCCTACATGGCACTTTAAAGACCATCGAGGGGCCTCCAAACCTGGGGATCAACCTGCCACTGAGCACCAAGGCCACAAACTCCATGGGCCCCAATGCTAACAACAGAGAGGTGGGCTCCTTCAATGGTGTGGACAAGGGAGAGAAGAAGCCTGTGTCCCCACTGAAGAAGAGCAGCATTGGCCCAGAGAGCCCAAAGAAGCCCCAGAACCCGGGATGGACCTGCCGCGACTGCAACCGGCTCTTCACCCAGAGAGAGGTCTACATCGCTCACGTAAAGAGGGAACACGGCAAGGTAGGAGTGCTCCAGTCACCACCTGAGAAATCGGTGAGAGTGTAGAACATGATAGGTGTGGACGGGAGTGGATAGGGGGAAATGTTCAATTCTATCTTTGCGTTTTACCTCCTCCCTGTGTCTCTCCCCTGTCACTGTGGACTTGCAGCAACTGAAGAAGCATCCATGCCGGCTGTGTGACAAGTCCTTTAGCTCTTCCCACAGCCTGTGCCGACACAACCGCATCAAACACAAAGGCCTCCGCAAGGTCTACACTTGCCCGTGAGTGCTCCCAGCTTACCATGGATGTTTTTTCAGTAGTCTATTTCTGTGCCACTGATTTAGACATGAGTGGTGTTGCTGCTAGGCATGAGGTCCAGAGGCATCAGTTACAGAATGACTCCACTGACATTTTGTCTGGCGTGTGTGTAGGCATTGCCCAGAGGCCACCCGCACCTTCACTAAGAGGCTGATGCTGGAGAAGCACATCCAGCTCACGCATGACCTCAAGGCTGGAGAGGGGAAGCCAGCGGGAGACATCGCAACCACTGAGGCCAATGTAGACAAGCACCTTTCCCAGGTACATCCTGTAGTCTTACCTATGGACCACAACTTTGTGGTCTTACCTATGGACCACAACTGTGTAGTCTTACCTATGGACCACAACTGTGTAGATGTAGAGTAACTGTGTTCTTTTTGTAATGACCACAGAAATCACAATTCACATTAATTACGCTACAATCATCCAAATGCAAATTGTATGAATTATAGATATGAAGAGTTGTACTGCATGATTCATGTTCTTGTGTGTGTGTGTGTGTGTGTGTGTGTGTGTGTCCTCTCCAGGTGGCCAGTCCCAAACGCAAGCAGCAGGCTGCCGATGAGCCCAAGCAGCAGGGTGGCCAGGGGGAGGGAGAGCAGGGGCCGGACGGGGAGGGTCCGGCGGGCGGCGACGGCCCTGGAGGGCAGCCGCTGAAGAAGCTGAAGGTGAGCGTGTGCAAGGTCCACCGCTGCGGCGTGTGCAACTTCAGCACCGAGGACCTGCTACGCTTCCACGAGCACATCCCGCAGCACCGCTCCGACGGCTCGTCCTTCCAGTGCCGCGAGTGCGGCCTCTGCTACACGTCGCACCCCTCGCTGGCCCGACACCTCTTCATCGTGCACAAGCTCAAGGAGCCGGCCAGCCTGGGTCGCCACCGCACCGCCCCTGGTCAGCCGGAGGGCCCCGAAGTGGCAGAGGGGGCATCTGACACGTGCAAAGTCTGCGGTAGGACCTTCGAGACGGAGGGCGCCCTGAACACACACATGAGGACACATGGTATGGCCTTTATCCGCTCCAAGAGGCTAGGGGCAGCCGACAAGTGACTGGAGGTCCCCCCATCTGTCCGTCCGAAGCCCAAGGCCCTTCGGTGACCTTTGAACCAGAAACGACAAAAAGTGGATGTTTGTCCATCTCCCACGACCCCCAGAAATGTACATATAAACATGTATATGACAAATGTATAGATATATCACACACAAAAAGGCCTTTGTGTGTTTAAAAATATGTAATATATTTAAAAAGAAAACAGATTTATGTATTTAAATATCTAAAAAACTTTTTTTACACTTTCAATATGTGTTTGTATGGATGTTGAGTAGATCTTTTTATAGAGTTTTTATTTTTTTCATCCTCATCCTGTATTTTTTCGTACTGGTAGTGCTCCATTCCTCACTGCTGCTAAGGTCCACAGAATGTTCTGATAGACTCTCAGCACCTGCACAGGTGTGTTCTGATAGACTCTCAGCACCTGCACAGGTGTGTTCTGATAGACTCTCAGCACCTGCACAGTTGTGTTCTGATAGACTCTCAGCACCTGCACAGGTGTGGTGTGCACACTGTGCACGGACAATCAGTCGGTTTCAAAGGGCCAGAGAGGAGGTGGAGGTAGCCTTTCTCTCTTGACCATTCCTGAAGAAGTCCACTAGAGGTCATGTTGAGCTCCTGAAACCGGCAGTGAATGCATTGTTTTTCTTCCTCTCTCGACGCAGTACCTATGAAAATGGCTAAGTTGTGCGGAACTTCCACTGAGGCTAATGTGATTCTGTATGTGCTCTTCAAGCTCGTGGCCCATACCATGTATTTTTGGTTCTCTTTGTGTGTCTTAATTCATGTTCTCAGGCAATCCTGTCATACCACAGCAGTTGTGATAACAGGCCTCTCTTGCAGCCTCTAAACATAAACATACATTGTATGTTTTAGCCTTTTTCAGTGTCTCCAGACATGGTCTAAATCATTGGTATTTGGATTAATTGCATCCACATCTCTCAATGCTTTGCTCTCATATGTGTGTACGGCGCTCATGCTCTGCTTAGCAGATCTCTGCCTCTGTTGTTAACATGGCTGCCTTAGAGATGTGTTGCCTCCACTCCTGCCGAGCAGGTGTGTTCATGAGCCTTCCCTGCATGCTGGTCCAATCAGAAGTGCTTTGCAGGCCCACTGAGAGCTTGGGTTTCTCTGGCTGTCTCAGTGCTGGAAAGGGGAGTGCCAGATGTTCTTTTCTTTGTGACTTGCCAATTAACAGCGTGGCCTAGCCACGGGGAGCTCTCAGCGTGCAGCGCAACGCAGCCCAGCACAGGGACATGTTGAGTCAGCCCCTAGACTAACCTCGTCAGGAGCAAGAGTGACAAGTGGCCAAAGGAAAACAAGTACGACGGAAGAAAAGAATGTCTTAAGTTTAAATAAGTTTAAATAAATAATATTTAGACTGGAAATCCATTTTTTTGTTTTTTTCCCCCCACTAATCAGCAGGTCATTGTAGCTAAAGTTCATTAGTTTCCCTTTTCAAGTTATGTTTTACATTAAAGACAAAAGAACAGTTATCTGGGAACATGCTGAAGAAAATGCTGTTTAAGTATGTTTTGGTTCCACTGTTCCCGTTAAAGGACCAGGTTTTTATGTTTTGAGCGTCTGAATATTTGTCAATAATATGCATGACAGAAGCCATCAGTGGTTGTTATCTGTTACTTAGAAGGTGTCTTGCTGCTGTTCAGTAGAGATATTAGATGTTTGTGTACAGACCTGTTCTCAGTAAACAATAAACATAAACTCTCTTCAAGTCATGGCCTTGTCATACAAGTCTCTATTACCAGGAGTGGCATTCAATCCTTCTTTTCTCCTTTCTGTGGCCATTTACGAAAATGACTAAGTGAAGTGAATGAGGTTTGATGTGCATCTCCCCAGCGACGTCAACCATCTCCTCGTCATCTCTTTGTTCCCCTCACGGCCCTTTCAGCCAGCGGCCGCTCTGCAATTAAAGTGACATCCTCCGTGATGTGAGATCAATGCACAGTTGCCAAGAGTGCTGTCGTGCGTGCTACGAGCAAAGGTCTAGTTTCCGTGTAAAGCACACCGCTGACCTTTTAGTGCAGACGGAAACAGTAGCAGCTGGCTCTCACGGCGGTGCCAGTGCTCCACTTAATCACGCAGGAGCCAAGAGAGGTCCGCGCCTCCCATACACAGCATCACCTCAACAACATGCTCATTGTCATTCCTAAGAGCCATTAAGTGAATGTAAATGAAATTCATCTCGCTATGTCTGTCTTTAAGACAAGTAAGGCCTTTACATGCTGTGTCTGTGCCTGTTGTCAGTGCCTAGGGTGTCTGTGATGAAGTGTGATGCAGCTCAGCTACTGGAGCGTGCTCAGTGGTTGATTCTCAAAGGCCTGATTTGACATGGATAATCACTTATTAAAAGGCATGACCACTTGTCGTCAGTGTCTGTGGTCAGGTGTCTGTGTTTTGATATTTAAATCTCCAAATGCACAAAAAAAATGTTGAGCTTTCACACAAGATGCTGCTTGTCTGGAGCGAGGTGACCACCTGCCTCCTGTTCCTCTCCATCACTGAAGCTTTCAATGTCTCTCACAGGTGCATGCAGGACACCCGGATGTTTCTTCTGGAGCTCAGCAAAGACAAACCAGCAAAGTATGCAGCTCTCAGTAAGTCTGAACCATTTTTTCCAACAACTCATATTCTTTTGGGGCACGTTTTGCATATGATTTCATTAATTTGGACTTTTCTTGAACACGTGAATTAGAAGCTTGATAAACCACAGCATCAAAAAAACCACAGCATCAAAATGGTGCGTGATCAAACTTTCCAGTTTCTACCTGTACTGCTTGGAGTACAGGGCTCTCTACTGGACGGAGGGTTCTGTATAGTCTCTCTATCTGTATTACTATCCAATGCGCATAACAGTTTTATAAAACTGTTTATTCTATATGCACTTTTTAAGGTGAATGGCATGTCTTGAAAGCTATTGCAGGTCGACAAATAAATCCATATGTTGAGTCTCTTTTATCATTATCATTTAACTGGTGCACCTCAAAACCCTGACCTATAGATCAAATGTCTTTCATCTGATCTCATCTTCTCTCTCATGACTGAACTTGTCTCTTTGTCATTGAGTCACGTTGAGCTGAAGACGTTTTGTGTGAATGCAGTGTATGATGCGTTTGGGAAGCTGGGCAGTGATGTGAAGGGCGGGAACGTGAACAGACCTGGCTCTCTACGCGAGTGCCTGTCTGTCAGTGCGCCAGGCTTCAGAGGGCAGTACTGCCAGGTGTTCCTCAAGCAGGTGACTGCATCGCTATGTAAAATGTTATCTTGGTAGAGCCTATGATATCTGAATACCACATATCAAAATAGCACATCTCCCAAAATACCACATCTTTGTGCTGATATGCAGGAAGAAGTTCAGTACTTTGTTGGGATTTGTGTTCCTGACTCATGTACAGAGGCAGATGTGCAGACTCTGGTAGTTTACGGTAATATGTTTAACCTTATATTTATTATTGCTGTACAAGTGTATTATCTGTTACATGTGTACTATGTGTGTGTGTGTATGTTTGTCTTTAGATATGTTACAATCGAAAGAGGAGTCTCTAATACCCCCGGTGCCATCTCCACTTCTGTCTGACTCCACGTTGGGCATCTACATGACCCACTGCCTTAGTACCCACATGACCCCTCCTGACCCCTCTGCAGTCATCTGTCTGTGAGGAGTAATCCAAATGATCTAGCTATCTGTGTGCCTTTGCTCTGTCTGTCTTTGTGTGTGTCTCCTACAGTTCTTACAAATGGAGTTTTTTGTATAGTTAGACTGAAAACAGTATGTTTCAATGAATAGACCAATTTCACAGTGTCCAGGTGTCCGGCCTCGTTGATGTTAATGATGCCTTAATTGGCAGGGTAAAACGTCTTCCTGCTTTTGTCTTTCCTGTGGACTTTTCTTTTGCTGTCAATGGGACAGTGCTGTTCCACAGGAAGTTGATTTACACAGCGGCCCCATCTTGTGAAATGGGCTAATTGTTGTGTGGTTGACCATTTCTCCCCTCAGGTTTGTGTGCGCTGTGCTTGTGACCGTGCCCTTGGTGGCTAGCCTTTACGTGGCCCTTCTCAGGTTGAAGCGCCAGAGGGCGGTCACCCCCAGCCCTGACATCCCCCTGACCTCTGACCCCAGTTGCTATGGCAGCCTGCTCTCCAACGGCTCTCCAGCCAGTCAAGCAGACAATGGCAGCCCTGATGACAGCAGCACAAACTCAGACGGCAAAGCCAGCGAGGACAGCAGCGCAAAGAGTAAGTGTACATACACCACCACGCCCACAAAACACAGGGATGCACACATGCTGCTCAATCGTTAGAAGTACTAGTCAATCACACTAGTGCCACATCACTTCACAAGACCAACACGCTTGTAGAGGAGCAGAGGACCAGGATATATGGAGCAATTTGTAGCATACATACAATATATTTTAAAACATTTTACTACAGGGATTTTAAATATTGTTATAAGTAATTACTGTGCTATTATGTTATTGTGAAAGGCTATCTAAAATTTCTATAAGAGTGGATTGGCTGTGTAAAGCATTATGGAATCAGAGAGGTCTCAGTATCAGCCTGCTATGAGCTGAATGTGTCCCAAAGTGAACTTGAGCAATGCAGTGAACCCCAACTGTGTTAGGAAATAGCACCTTGAAAAGCAGGCTGTGTCATTGGTAGATGGAGGCGCGGTGTGACTGATTTTTGAGTGCTCTCAGAGTGGAAAAGTGCCGTGTAGATGCCTTCTATTTGAAGTGCTAGAGGCATGATAATAGTCTGTAATTATTATAAAGAGGTCTAAAAAGAATCATGTTTTTTTGTGATAGTAACAGGCTGTAATGGAATGGTCCTTTATTGTAGCTGAAGATTTAAAGGAATCTCTCAGATGTATTGTGTTTGCTTATTCGTACATGTGTGACCTAAGTCTTTTCTTGGCTGCCGCTTCAGTACAGTGCTTAAAGTAGCATGACTATGGATTGGTCTCATGGATATTTTTTTGACTGGGTAGTTTCTCTAAATTCAAGTATGCAAGCATTACATTGTGACAAATCATTTGATGTGTTGTAGTATGTACATCCTTAGGCTATAATGCTCCACTCACCACTCCATCTGGTTTAGACGTCGTTTCCAAATGGCTTGCAGCGAGAAAATGTTGACGTCAACCATTAGGCACACACTTATAACAACTTCCTCAAATGATTTCTCACTGAGAGCCCATTAGTACAATGACTGTGAGTCATTTATTTAATTATATCACTTGTCAGAAGGAAAGTTTAAGTGCAATAAGGAAAAATCTTTAAAGTTGTTTATTTTTATATAGACTCTTTCCACTGCCTAAACAAATACAGTGTGTGCATTCCTAAGGCATTTCCGGTGGCACAGAAAACAACATTGAGCTAATGGTATCTTTGGAACAACCAAAGATGGAAAAAAAAGTTTTAAAGTTGGCATTTTGTAGAGAATTACACTAATTGTCAGATTAATTTTAAATAAAAAAATATCTGCATTAGTTTTGAACGTTTCAACCGGAAACCCTCTAGGAACAGATTGAAAGGGTCTATACTACTGGTATGTACAATAAAGGTATTAACACACACAATTGTTCCCCTGTTCATATACAGTAAAACAAAAATAGTATGTATATAATCTACCTTGCATGTTGAAGTTGCCATGTTAGTGTGAAATATGCAAACACTTTGCTACAGATTTATCCTGTGAGTATTGTCTATGACCAACATACTTTTTCCATATGGGTACTTAGTCTTGCACCCAGTAGAATGGTGTCATTTCTGTGTGATGGTTGTGTTAGGGGGTTAAGTCAGACTGCCTGAGGGTTCAGAGTGTACTGGGGGTGCTGAGCCAGCATCTGTAGCACATTTGGGTCCAGGCGCTCACGGGGACCCGAGTTTGAATCCAGCCGCTCCCGCAGTAATTTCCCAAGCCCACCCCATCTCTCGCTCCCCCTCCTGTCACTCTTCACTGTCCAGTCTGAATAAAAGGCAAAAAGTCCCAAAATATACTTAAACGAAACAGAAACAAATCAGAGTGTTTGGTGACTGAATGGCCGTGTCCCTTGCAGGTCGCTTCTTGTCCTGGCTGCAGAGCCTCTCCCTGCAGGACAGCAGCGCGGGAGTCCTGAGCCTCTCCCTGCAGGACAGCAGCGCGGGAGGTCTGAGCGCGGGAGGCCTGAGCGTGGGGTCAGGCAGTGCTGACAGCTATTCCTCCCTCAACGGCATCCGCATGCTCAGCCTGCTCTGGATCCTCTCAGGCCACAACGTGCAGCTCAGTGCATGGAACAACCTGGGTAACGCAGCGCATCAAGTACTCTTCAAATAACCAGCACGGATCAAATGATCATGCAGTACACTCATATCGCTAATCAATTTTTATCCACACACACACACACAGACGCACACACACACACAGACACACACTGACACACACACAGACACACACACACACAGACACAGACACACACACAGAGAGAGACACAGACACACACACAGACACACACACACACACACACACACAGACACGTACACACACACACACAGACACACACACACACAGACACACACACACACACACACACACACACACACACACACACACACAGACACACACACACACACAGACACACACACACACACACACAGACACACACACACACACACACACACACACACACACACACACACACACACACACACACACAGACACACAGACACACACTTATACTGTTCTGTGTTTGTCCCTTTCAGATAATGCTAAGCGCTGGAAAGAGAGAGTGGAGAGGAGCCCTCTCTATGTGTTTGCATTCAGTGGTCCTGTGTATCTGGCTGTGGACTCCTTCCTGCTGCTGGGGTAACGCATAGTGTAGTGGAGCACATAGTGTAGTGGAGCACATAGTGTAGTGGGGCACATAGTGTAGTGGAGCACATAGTGTAGTGGAGCACAGGTGCACAATTACAGATCTGTTTAGGATTATAATTATAATGGAATGGTGATGGTGTTGTTGACATTTTCACATCTCGAGAAATACCCCCCTCCCCCCTCCACACACACACACACACACACACACAGATTCACACACACAAAACCACACTTTTTACTGAAAGTATCTCTCCTGTGTGTCTCAGAGGTCTTTTGAGTGCCAAGTCCCTTTTGGCTTCCATTCAGAGATCAGAGGATAAACTGAGCCCAGGACTTGTGACACATTTCCTGTTCAAGAGGTTTAAGAGGTAAGCCTTTCAAATCTATAGTAGACAGGACATGTTTAACAACAGACAGGGCTATTTCAGAGCCGTATAACCAGAGTACTGCGATGTACAGACACATATACTGTATAATATATAACAGTGTGCTACCCTTGGAAGCAAAAGACGAGAGAGCAGGATTGATTTTTTTTTTTCCAGAATTGTTGAATTTAACAGTGCTGATTTATTTCTTTTGTGTCAGAGTTCAGCCTCTCCACCTCTTCATTGTGTGCCTGGCCATTGGTCTTTTCTCTGTCGTCCAGCGAGGGGCTTTCTGGTTCATCGCTGATGACGAGATCCTGAACTGTAAGAAATACTGGTGGTCAAACCTGCTGCTGGTGAACAATCTTTTCACCATCACTGACATAGTGCGTACCTTTGCCTGGTCAGATGTGAGTTATTATACAGCACCTCTGCTAATCCTTAGTGCAGAGGTGGACTGAGGGAGATGTGTGAGTTTTGGGGTCTAATGGCTGTTTTTCTTTAAGTGTGCACCATGGACCTGGTACCTATCCATCGACTTTCAGTTCTACATCACCACCCCTATACTCATACTTCTATACAGATGGTGAGTTATTGTGCGTACTCTGTCTTTCCTTACTCTGTTGTTGTGTTTGCTTGTGTTTGCTTGTTTGTTTGTTTGTTGACAACTATGCTCTCAGTGCACTGTTACCTGTGGTTCAGGAACAAGAGGGTGCTTGCAGCTGTGGCGGTCCTTCTCATGGTGCTGACGTGCTTGACCAGTGCCCTCCTCACAGCCGTCTTGCGTCTGCCTGTTCACCAGCCCACCACACTGTAAGTCAGCTAGTTCATGGTCACTGCTGGTGTTTCACTGGTGGACTCAGGGAGGGGGGTCAAGAGGGGCGGGATAAAATGCTCTGCTCTGCTCTGCTCTGTCCTAGTGGCAACATTGGTGAGTGATGTTGTACTGTTAGTGCCCTTTTTATTTTTTCCTTTCGCCCCTGAATCTGACACTGGAGAGTTAACGCAGCACCCTTCAAGTGTTAATCCCTGGTATTGCGCCTGTTTTTTTTACTTTATTCACAGATCATTTGAGAGCTACTTTCAGTATTATTACAACAAACCCTACACTAGATATGGACCATATCTGGTTGGCATCCTTGCGGGAATCTATATGACGACCAAAAGTGGACCCTTTGTGAGACATCGGGTAAATTCCTGGATCATTATTATCATTGACACAGCAAGTCTTAAGGGGACACCAGGCAACGTTTTCGTGTTAATTACTCATCTTCGTAAGTCGGTATATGGTTAAATGACTCATTACAGGGCGAATGAAGACTCTCTCGCCCGCCCCTACTGCCTGTAGGAATATCCCGCTTGCAAGTTCAGTGTATCGTAACCGCCGACCAAAGCAGGATCAGTTTACATCCTGCATCCACAGCACAGAGACAAGCTAACGAAACGCTAGCGATTGTTGCAAACGTGTGTATAATGGCAGAGCCGGCGAAGAAGCAGCGAAAACTCTTAATGGAAGATGCAAAGAAAAGGAAAAGAGCTTCAGACCGAGTGAGGGGGAGTTTCGTAGAGAAAAAGCGTCAGGCTTGCCTGGTGTCCCTTTAATCAAATTGCTTTGATGTAAAAGTCACAGTAAGTTCAATTGCACCATCTGAGCTGTATTGTTGCTGATTTGTGATATAATGTTCCTGATCCTCTGGTTTCCTTGTTGTCCTTTGTTTCCCTTGTGCTGTCAGTGGCAGGCAGGTCTGGGCTGGTTCTCCTCTCTGTCTGTGATGATGGCTGTGGTGGGCCTGGCCTACAGCCTGAGGGAAGTCCCCCCGGGACCCTCCCTGCCCCATGCCATCTACCAGGGTCTTCACCGCACCCTGTGGGCCCTGGCGCTGGCCTGGGTCATCCTGGCCTGTGAGGAGGGCTATGGAGGTGAGGGCAGCCACTGGCCAGGGCAGACTGCCTGGCCTGGACTGGACTGGACTGAGGAGACTAGAGGAATGGACAAGTTGTTATTGTGCGTTGCTATGGTTATGGTCTATGATAGCTGTTACAGTCATGTGTTCTCTCTGCACCTGTGTAGGGTTTGTGGATAGGATTCTGTCTCTGAGCGTGTGGATTCCTCTGTCCAACATCAGCTTCGCCTGTTATCTCATCCACCCCATGCTCATCATTCTCTACAATGGCAAACGGGAAACGGCCATTCACTACACTGACCTCAACTTTGTGAGTGTTTCCCATTTATCCTCTTTACTGACCGTTATGTTTTCCCTTTTCAGTTTGTATTTGTAACTCTGACCTCTCTCGTCCAGTTGTACCTGTTCCTGGGCCACACTGCTCTGAGCCTCTCTCTGGGCTACGTGCTGACCGTACTGATTGAGAAGCCGTACCTCTTCCTGAAGGCCAGCCATGGGAAGCCTCACTGAAGTGGACGATGTGATATCAGGGAAAAAAACACAAGACCCTGTAGGTACTAGGGCTCATATTGAAGTGTATATATTGCCATTGTGATTTTAGATAGGAAAGGATATGTAATAAGGTAATGTAAATGAATTCATGCTAATTCAGATTCTAATGCTCCACAATGTGCCGGTGCTTTAAATGGTGATGTGTGTGCCCCTCCCCATCCTCCTCTCACGTTCTCTTCTTCTTGCTTTTCTTTCTTTCTTTGCTATTCCTCTTCTCTGTTCTCATTTTCCTTCCATTATTTTTCCTCTTGTGGTTGAATGAATCATTCACAGAGCCTTTTTGTCCCTAAGTGCCCATTAAGTCAGAGATGGTGGTAATCAAGTAGCCACATTATGTTCAATATTCCACATTATTAACTTTATGTGTCGGCCAATTATTATTTTTTATTTTTGTGAACCTGTAATTATGAACCATTTTGAACTTGGCATTAGTGCTTTCTCAGTGGGAATGGGGTGTGAATCTTTTTATGTCAGATAGCCCCCTCCAGTGGCCATATTAAGTAACGTATTGGGAGTCGAAATTCCACCAGCCAGCCACACATAGCATAATGAAGAAGAAATTACATTTGTGGTAAAAGTAATAATAACACTAAAAGTCTGAACCCTGTAAACCATATGAGATGGATAAGAGAAGCCAGTTCAAATACATTTGGACAGTACATGATTAGACTTTCTTAACCATTCAGCTCAAAGACACGTCAAAACAATTCCTCTTACATTGTTAATGGGAGAAGCTGTTAAGGGATGACAGTGTTAACTGTGTGGGTCAGATAACTGACCCAATTGTCTGGACATAGCTGGCATCTTGTGACAGGTGACTACTATTTCTGTACTTGTGTACGACCACACGTTTGAGACCCTTGGTTTTGAAAGAGCTGTGAATAGACCAAGTAAATGCACATATTTTCTGCTCTAGGAAAATAAACATAAACATAATAAACTATATTTAGACAAGATTGTTGATGCTTGTCAGTTGGCATAATATCAGAAAAGTGGTCCTAATAGGCTATTCATATGTCTGTAATTCAGTCATTCATAAACATTTCAATTTAGATATAGTAACAGCTCCTAATCGATCTGGATTGCTGAACGATTTCCTGTTAGGAGGATATAAATGCATTTAAAAAAGATTTTATCCAGTAAGGTATAACAGTTATATCATCTATATGTTAAAATGTTGTCAGCACATGAATGTGAACAAAGTTATTTTGCAACAAAGTTACGCAGTGTACCTTTAAGTGACATAAATAAAGTGAAATATTAGCAATCGATGACTAAACCACAATTACTGGCAGAACTTAAATGTAAAGGTTCATTTCTGAAAAATGAGTAAATACTGGTTATATTTATTATGCAATGACGTAAGAGTTGAAATGTAGCTCTTTTGAACAGGACACTGTTTATGAGACCACACATGATGATGACATAAGACAGGCTGTACACAGCGGCCCTCCAACTTTCCTGTGGCACTCTGTTAATCTCACCAATCACTCTGCCCCATGCCTTTTAAATGACTGGACCTGTTCAATGTGGGTGCGGAGGCTTCTCAGCGCCCCAGGAACTCAAAGCCATCGCCCCCTGGATGTGTGAGGCAGAGGCCGTGTTGTCGGCCTCCTCAGGGGGGGCGCTTACGGGACGGAGAGGGCAGGCAAAGGGCAGTCTGAGTTACGCGTGTGACACCCAGCGCGTCCAGCTGGCCTGCCGGCGTGAGTCACAGCACGCAGCCGGAGCTCCAGGCGCCTTCCAGAGCCACGGCAGCGTTTAAATTTACCCCCACCGCAGAAACACGACACTGCCGCGGGCCACACCGCTGCCACAGACGCATACCCAACTCAGGCCAAAGAGGACACACACCCATCAACCCCTAAATCTATGAGTGACACATACGTATAGACTTAACCCACATACACCTAACTGCAGTTACACACATGCATTCTGTGAATACTACACATGTGCACTCACACACAGAGAACACACAATGTGAGCTGATATCATATTAGTGAGAACACACAATGTGAGCTGATATCATATTAGTGAGAACTTACAATTGTGAGCTGATATCATATTAGTGAGAACTCACAATGTGAGCTGATATCATATTAGTGAGAACACACAATGTGAGCTGATATCATATTAGTGATATTGTGTATCACTATAGTATACTACTGTAAGTATGATTTGCCACATCTTAAAAATGAAATACAGCTCTTATAATCAAATAATTGATTGAATTGAATTGCCACATCTTATACTGAAATACAACTCTGCTCATGCACAATGTGTGTGTGTGTGTGTGTGTGTGTTTGTGTGTGTGTGTGTGTGTGTGTGTGTGTGTGTGTGTATACTCTTCAATCACTTGTAAGGTAATGCATCGGTGTGTGTGTGTGTGTGTGTGTGTGTGTATATCTTCAATTACTTGTAAGGTGATGCATGTGTGTGTGTGTGTGAGTGTGTGTGTGTGGCTGTGTGCGTGTGTGTATACTCTTCAATGCCTCGTAAGATGATGCGTGTGTGTGTGTGCTTGTTTGAATGTGTGTGTGTGTGTGTGTGTGTGTGTGTGTGTGCGTGCGTGCGTGCGTGCGTGCGTGTGTGTGTGTGTGTGTGCGCGCGCACGCGTGTGTGTATACTCTTCAATGACTCGTAAGAGGATGCATGTGTGTGTGTGTGTTTGTATGTGTGTGTGTGTGTGTGTGTATACTCCTCCATCACTTGTAAGATGATGAATGCGTGTGTGTGTGTGTGTTTGTGTGTGTGTGCATGTGTGTATACTCTTCCATGGCTCGTAAGACGAGATTATTATTCAGTACTTGACTTCAGTACTTGAGTGCTTGACTTAAAAGTAGACTTGACATTCAACATATTGCTTAAAATAGCAACTGGCCTTTATTGCTTTGTGAAATCTCAGTGCAGATTTTGTTATGGCTAATCTGACCTGTCAGGTGCCTACAGCACTGTAAACTGAAATCTAGCAGCACATAGCAGTCATAACAGAGCTGTTGATACCCTCTTTGATAAACCATCTGTTTTGCAGCAGTCCTCTGACTAGTGGTCACACTTGAATTTACAGTGTAGTGGTCATTATCAGAGGCGCCACTTTGTTCCTTGATATGGCATGAAGACTACATGGATGTCAGTCATGTCAGGACAGGAAAGCAACTGCCCATTAGTTCAGAATTTCAAATTGCCCCAGGGAAATTAATTGCAGATGGATTCTTTACAACTGTGGACAGTTCAGGTGGCAGGAATATATTAGTGCTTTAAGTTCAAATCTCACTCAGACAGGTGTCCTGCGTGTATGCTTGGCCTCATGCAACTATGCCTTAAGAAAGTGCTTGTGGCATTTCAAAACTGTGTCCTAGAGACGTGTTAGGCTTTATGTGTGTGTGTGTGTGTGTGTGTGTGTGTGTGTGTGTGTGTGTGTGTGTGTGTGTGTGTGTGTGTGTGTGTGTGTGTGCGTACGTGCGTGCGTGCGTGCTGGACATATGTTGTCATTGTAAATCTCTAACCTAGCCTCCCAAACCCCCCCCCCCCACCCCCGCTACTCATATCAGCCACACTTGGCCAATGTTTCTGGCCCTCATTAAACACATACGAACAGCCCTGCTGAGTTTAGAGGACCTCCAGGCACCTTCACACCTGTCTCCCTTTTACTAACAATGAATGAGGACCTGAGAGATCATAAATTACACCTCTGTGTAAATCACTCACATGCATAGACGCTTTCCATTCTTCCATTCACTTGCCAGCCTGTATCAGGGCTTACGTAATGTGAAATGGAGCCAGAGATGTAGCTAGTTTGTCATATGATGGAAAAATAGTCTCAGACTTATCACTATACAAATAATGTCACTTGAGAAAGGTGGTTGCTAGGTGGATTTTCAATAAGTATGATCTACAAATTGATACACTTGTACAGTTTGGACAAAATGGATAACTCACCAAATAGACACAGAAAAATACATAAATAGTTCTAACGTGAATACTTACATACTTAGTACTGTAAGTGCAAGCCCATTGGCGAGTCTTGTTTAGGTCTGTGTGTGTTGTGATATTTGCGAGTTCAAGCTGAGCTGATAACACAAGTGTAAGCAGCTAAGTGTAGTCATGCTTCCTGACCTTAAGCTGTTCATTCGATAAGGCGTAGGCAGACATGTTGAATGCTAACATGGTGAGACTAAAGGTTTGAGGGGACACTGTGGGGTGAGATGAGGGTGAGGAGTGGCAAGACACAAACGTTTTGTTCCCAGGAGGCTTAGCAATCCTTCGCAGGGAAACCAAACCTGGGCTATTTTAAAAGTCACCAAATCTCAAAGATGCTCCTGTAGGATGGTCAGGAGACAACCTAAGAGAAATATGTGAGAGAATGTGTGTGATTGAGTGACTAGGCAGATGCAAGTGTGTGTGTGTGTGTGTGTGTGTGTGTGTGTGTGTGTGTGTGTGTGTGTGTGTGTGTGTGTGTGTGTGTGTGTGTGTGTGTGTGTTTTTGTGTGTGTGTGTGTGTGTTTTTGTGCGTGTGTGTGTGTGTGTGTGTGTGTTTTTGTGTGTGTGTGTGTGTGTGTGTGTGTGTGTGTGTGTGTGTGTGTGTGCGTGTGTGTGCGTGCGTGTGCGTGTGTGTGTGTGTGTGTGTGTGTGCATGTGCATGTGCATGTGTGCGTGCGTGCGTGCGTGCGTGTGTGTGCGCTCGTGTGTGTGTGCGCGCTCGTGTGTGTGTGCGCGCTCGTGTGTGTGTGTGTGTGTGTGTGTGTGTGTGTGTGTGTGTTGTGCGTGCGTGTGCGTGTGTATGCGTGTGTGTGTGTGTGTGTGTGTGTGTGTGTGTGTTTGTGTGTGGAAACTATTCATGACTTGAGATCAAAGTGATGCCAGAAACTCCTTCATCCTTGAGACTCCAGCTCAGATCTTATCTTTCAGTTTATCAGCTGTTAGACTGCACTTAAAGAAGGACCTCAAAACAAAACAAACCATTCCCAGACTCACGTCACATCAGCTTTGGTATTTGTTATATTAAACGATCGATAAAAACAAAAAGAAAAAGTAAGAATAAGTAACATGTGTCCACCTTAAGAAGATGTATAACACTTAAGAATGTCTACCTGCTGTGCCAAACCGTAGAAGCCGAAGTGACTGTAAGGCGTCTCTATGCGCCTCTCTTGGCAGTAAATTCAACTCATCAGTGAAGCGATGGAGAGAAATTTTCCATGTCACAATACCATCCACCCGTTGCCAATTTCCTATGTGTTCCTCGAATTGAGCAATAGAACCATGTCATGGAGGTTTATGAAAACAACCACCTGTCAAGGCACCTCACATTTCACTCACACGTGCGTCGTAGCACTCCCTGAGGGAGAGCCGAGGAGAGACACACCGACAGACAGAGAGGGGGAGAAGACCTGAGAGCATAAAAACATGAATATACAGTGTATTAATGACCTCTTATAGCTCTAAACTCCTCACAGGACCCAGAAATTGCACTAATCCACAAATCTCTCAACAAAACTGCGTTCCTATTCCCATGTGGTACATTAAAATGTCGCTGAATACCAAGACCCCGATACTTGGCATGGAAGCTGTGCGGCACTGGCGCCAAGGCTCGGGGCCATCTGAAAGCACTCCGGCCGTCCCCATCCTCTGATTTCACAGCCCGCCGCTGATTAAAAGAAAACAGTCAGAGAGAAAGTAGAGGGATCCATGATGGACGATCAGTGAAAAAGAGGGCAAATATAGCCATGTGGTGTTAAGTGGCCAGAGCCGGCACATGTCTAAGCTATCAGGTAACTGACTTTGTACTTAGGGGGGACAACAGCTAAAAATAGAGCCCACCTCCCCAAGTCCCTACAGTCCTTTGCGTGAATATGGTCCTGTGCCCTATATCACTGGTCAGTTATAGTCTTACGGCTGTTAAAAAGGTATGTAAAAACATTCTGGAAATATCCTGAAGGAAAGACAGGTCCATTGTGACGGCCAAGGCCTCGCATTCAGGGGTAATTAACGCAGCATGTGCTTTAATTCAGTGGTAGCTGAGCCTGGGGACACAAGACAGTCTGGGGACAGAGACTTAGCCTGGCATGTTTATGAGTAGTATGCTTTCGACTGATCATTAGTTATGATTAGTTAAGAAGCATGTTTAGACTAAAAGCAAGCATTCAACTAATTTCATTAGTTGTTTACTGATGGAATCTATAAATTGACTACAAGTCATTTTTGCAGACTTTCTCAGATAGTATTTTGTATTCAAATCCTTACTGCATTGACTTGCTCTACTGTATGTCTTAAGACTGGTAAAGTCATCAGAACCGTGTTGTGTATGCAGTAAAGAATATCCTAATAATTGTAGATAATTCAATTTTGTTTTAATTATTTGGAAGCATTCTGCATAAATGTGCTTTTTTGTTGCTAATTTACCCAAGACAAACAATGACAATACTACATCATCCTTTGCATGGTCACTGTATTCTTAGTTAAAGGGAAGAGGAGTAGGACAGGAATACAACTTGTGTTATGATACTACTCTGCAAACAGGTGATGACAGTTTTATTGAACCTTAAATAAAATCATGTGGAGGTCAATAGATCAAACCCTTTTAATCCAGTGATCAACTTCCCTGGTACAAGAGAGCCAGGTTAAATACTTGTATAAATACTTGTTAGTGTTCATTTTTTTCCATTCAAAGTCTATGTACTACTGCAAAACAACAACACATTTGGAGGTTCACACAATAACAAATGACACCCTTGTAAGTAGTTGTGAACAGTGTCAATGTCTCAGGATGGAAGATCATGCTGTCAACTGGGCTGTCATCTAGTGCAATTTTCCAAGAGTGGAGCCTACAGTCAATCTGAAGTGATCTTTTTTTTGTTTTGCATTCTGACTGCTACTTTGTTTGGGTACAAAACAACTGCAACAAATCAAGCTATCAGATTATTTTACATTGAAAGCAATTCTTCATTTGTTCTCAGATGTGCTTCTCTCCACAGAGAAGTTTCATTCGCTATTAGGTGCAGTTTTACACAGGGTTTCAAAATATAAAACATTGCAAGAACCCTTATAGAGCTGTTATTAAATACAGAAACAGCAGTAACCTCTAATAGTCTGTGTGCCTGTGACTCTTTTAATCATGGAAACTGTGCGGCCTCCATTTAGACTCATGAGTAACCATATAGCACCCATGCATGCTCCAACCTGTAGTCTTCAGCTCCATCTCCGCTTTCTCAGAGGGATAGAATGAGACCAATTCCTCCAACACTGCTCACACCACTGGGTAGCTCCCTGCATGGAGGCACTGAATGACTAAGACTAGTGCCTCATTAAATCTCCAAAACAAACTGAATATACATACATCATATGAGCACTCACAAACCTCATCACATCAATATGTGAGTGGTTCATTGAATGTAATGTGATTAATCATACATGCATTAAGCCCTGTATGTATGAACTTCATTCATTCAGGGCTTACAGGGCTTAAGGCATGTATGATTAATCACATTACATTCCTGACTAAACTGGCACTCAAAAAAAGTAAATTAACTTAATAGTTGAACTAGATCCTGGCTCAAAAAGGGAGGCAGCATTCTGTATTGAACTTTGGCAGGTGGTATCAATTTTAAATCCAACCAAAGACTTCAGAGCAAAAAATGTAGAGCATTTCTGTATTTTGTCTTAACAGTGGCAATACACTTGATCCCTACTGTACTATGTCCAAAGGTCGTCTGGCTACATTATGTAGAATGTGACCAAAGAAAGTAATTGGCACTTGGAGTAGTGAGTGTGGGTGAGTGTCCAAGTTCCACAGGAGAGCTATATCAGAGCTGTATCAGATGGGCCCATGTTCTCAAGGGGATCAGGAGGGAGTCTGGAGGCGCCTGGGATGCTTCTGGCCATCTGGGAACAGCGCCACCAATCTCCTCAAACACTATTCTAATTACAGCCTAGGCGCTGTTTACACTCCTCCAGGAATATGAAATTGTAATGATTACAGAGCAGATTTAGGTCTAAGAAACCTCTCTGCTTCCAACACTGAACTGAGGAGCATCTCATTTGCCTCTGCAACCTCTGCGTCTCCTCTGCTCTTTCCACAGGTCGAGATTAAGACTTCATGAATGACATGACTGACATGAATGACAGACAAGAGGATGAGTATGAATATGAATACTCAGAGTTTGGATGGATCAGAAGGCTCAAAGCCCCAGCTGTCTCATGGTAACATGCTTGTGGATGAAAGCATGTTGATGCATGTGGATTAAGCTAAGGAGAGCTGTGGCAGCTCACATGATAGAAGTATTATTCGCACATTATTTGTGATCAACCTTCATTTATCGGCCTCTGGAATGTGGAATGTCATCATTTGACAATCTCTCTCTCTCTCTCTCTCTCTCTCTCTATTTCTCTCTCTCTCTATCTATCTCTCTCTCCTTTTCTCTCTCTTTCTTTCTCACCCTGCAGTGCCCCACTTTCAGAGAGTGAGCCCAACAGTGTGATTGTAGGCTTAATCACAACAATGACTGGAGGTCATCTGGACACCAGCAGGGCTGACCCAACAGCCCAGGACATGTGCCTTATCCAGGCACAGTCCACTTTAACTCCTCTGACTGAGAGGAAAGCCAGCAGTGACATTGATCAGATTGAGGACAGTGACGTCTTTGCTGGCCCTCTCACAGACCCAGGCGTGGAGCCCTGCTGGCCTCCTGTAGACTGTAGCATTATGTCCATCAGTCCAACCCCCGACACTAACAGCTCTCATTTGGCCACTAGTATACCGGCCAGATGCCTGAATTCCTTTTTAGGAGATTTAGACATTTGCAATGATCCCACCATCTCTCCAACAGACTCTAGCTACTCTAGTTTGGACACTAGTATGTCTTCATTGCCAAGTGGCAGGGAGTTAAATTCCCCCGTAGAAGGCTGCACTTTCATCAGTCGACAGGTAGAGATGTGCAAAGATCCTGCCAGCCCTTCCAGTGACACTGGCATAGTCTTCACTACCCTTGCCATAGAGGGTAGCATGGACCAGCTCAACCCACTTTTAGAAAGCACAGTGGACCCATTCACCCTCTCTGTACCCAGGAACCAGGAGCCAGTCACTTCTCCCACTGACACTAACATGGCTCTTTATTCTCTTCCTAGTAGCCCACCTGTACACAGCTCTACAGATCACATCACCCCCAACACAAACAGTACCATGAACCTTTTGAGTAATCCTGAGGCCTGCAGTATGCATCCCACATCTAGCAGTGCAATCGACCTAATGCCTGACACCAGAACGGACTTTGTATGTGATGCACAATACCTAGAAACAGACCCTCATCTCACTGACACACAAGAGGAGACTAGGGAGGGTGTCATAGAGAAGTGCATGAACTGTGACTCTCTTGAATTGACACAGATGACTAATGTGGTGGTTGAGGAGCCTCCATTTCAATGTGCTCCTGATGGAGAAGAGGTCAGAGGTGCATGTGAGGCAGAAAGATGGACACAGATAGATAGTGGCAGTACAGAAGAAGATAGCCAACTCGGACATTTTGAAACACAAGCCTTAGGTCAGCCTTCAGAGACTCTGACGACAGAGGAACCTCAGGGTTTCCAGGAAGGTAACACTGAGGGAGACTGTATGCTTAGTGGGGACTCTAACACATACACTGTATCACAGTATCTTAAGGAGTCATTAACAGCGGACCATAGACTTAGCCATGACTGTGAGGATGAGGCTTTAGGTTACTGTGACAAACATCTTCTGATGCAGACTGCTGAGAATTTCACCACGAAAGCTGCTGAGATTAGCTCTGAAGATGAAACGGTGGAGGCTTGTATTACTGATGGAGCCTTTGTCACCCATCCCTTGACCCATAACTTCCAGAATCCAGCGACAGACAGCCACTCGCTAAGTGACAGTGGTAAGTGGGATCAGTCAGAGACAGGTCAGAGGCAGGCAGCTGTTGCCCTGGGAGACTTAGCCGATGTCTCCGCAGGAAAAGAAGGAGTTGGTTTCAAGTCGGAGGACTCTGATTCGCCTCATGAGTTGTGGCTGGATGCTTGCCAGTTCCTGGCAGGTGAGGAGAATGAGGAGTCTATTTTGGACGAGTGGGGGCATTCTCCCACCAGGAGGAGCTCTGGTGCATCAACACACAACACAAAGGAGTCCGGTTCCCCGAGGGGAGCGACCACTAGCAGGTCAGTCAGTGACTCTGCTTTCTGGAGGCCACCTGTCGAGAGATGGTCGTCCACGGACAGCTGGGTCAGTGCGCTCTCGGACTGGGCTCCCGCTCTGTCTGCCCATCCAGAGGATCCGTTCAGCGGTGAGAGGCAGCCAGAGGCCAGCATGGCGATCCAGGACCAGGCAGTGGAGCAAAGCCCAGATGGATCAGCTCACAGGGGACAGGTGCTCACTACCCTCCCACAAAATCTGTTGGTTCTGGATGGACATCACTCAGCTGAGGTCAGAACGGAAACACAAGCCGACCCCAGAGGACTGACATCAGACCCGTTAACATGCTGCCGCCTTCCACCGCCCTCACAGAAGGGAACGGCTCTGCCCAGTGACATGGGGGCTTCCTGTGACACACTCTCGGTGGGTGACTCTTGTATACACCCATCTGACTTTCCCGCTGACATGCTTTATGGGGACGGCTATAGGATTCAGACAGACCATTTTGCGGAGTTATACCACCAGGTACCACCTTCCTTACAGCTTGCATACGAAAGCGGTGGACAACAATATGTAAAGGTGAGCAAGCATCACTATCTCCATTGCAATCATGTGTCTGTTTTGACAAAGGCTATTCATTTTTCTGCTCATAAAGAGGAAGCAGCCTACTTCCTACACCGGCCTGTGTTTCAGAGGTTTTAGTGTATCAAGTGTCAAGTAGATGTACATATACATACTTAAAGTATGTCATGACTATATGTATTTTCTCTGTGAGGATCTGTTTGAAGCTGGGTCAAACCTTTATTGTTTGTCCTTGATACCCTTAATATAGCATGCTGCAATGCCAGACATTTCTGTCATTGTTTGCAGTATTTATTATGATACGGTAGCTGAGTGCTGGCAGAGGTGTGGAGTCAGGTTGAGGTGCACAAATGCTTGCAGAGTGACCAGGAGGACTGTGAGGATCTCAGTTTGCCTGGAAACATTATAGCTATATAAATCACAAGCCGCGTACACAGATGCATACAGTCATGTATTCACTGACCTGCAGGCTAGTACACTTTCATAACATTAAAGACAGTTGAAAACATACTAGGAACACGTGGGAGCTCACACATATATACTCACGTGAAACGTGTACACACGTACACACACATACACACGTACACACACACACACACGTACACACACACACCACACACACACACACACAATGACACAAAAACATTTACTAAGACTGACAGCTGCAACTGGATAGGAAGTAGAAGAAAAAAATAGATAAGGAAAGCAAGAGGCTAATTATAGATGGGTGCATGATAATAGCACACACCCAGTAGGAGTGGCGGTGTGGGGCTATGTGGTGGTGGGGAGCAGTGAGCACTGAAACACGACTCCGTCAGATCCCTCAGTAACTCAGTCCGCTCCACTCTCACACATCTAACTGGCCCGCCAGCGAGGAAGACCCTTCTCATTGGCTCAGTGTTACTGTATATGACTTACGTAGATAGTGTGCCACATATAACAGTGATGGAATTCGACTGAGCCTAAATGCCCACTGGACTCCTTCAGTAAGGCATCATGGGTTTGGGACTAAGTAAAGTTAATACTCCAGCAAGGTAAGTACGCAAAGAGTGAAACGGTGACTACATGGAAACCGATATGGAAAATGAATACAAGTGGAATGTTAGTCTGGCAGTCCATTGATCTAAACTGTTTGTGTTTGTTTGTGTAATATCGTAGCCTCTTGAGCGTGGTCTTCAGCCTTTTTGAACGTGCCCTTTTGGCAGTCTTCAGGATTCCCTGGAAGTCACAAGCCTAAACGTTAAGCCTTTTCTACCCTCTTCAGGCAGAGCCCACCGCTCTGTGGGAGGTGAACGAGGACGGCAAGTCCCTGCCCGTCTTGAGCATTGAGGAGGAAGGTGAACGGAGTTATGGCTCGCTGAACATCTCCGATTACTCCAGCCGAGCAGTTCCTACAGTCAGGCTTGAAGGAGGGCACAGTGTGTGCACAACACGCTCGGCCACAGACACAGGACCCTTGACCTGCAGTTCGGACCAGACAGGTTCACCGGGGTGTGGATCTCAACTACAGAGGGAGAAGAGCGGATTTCCACAGTTTATTATGCCCTTAGCCCCTCTCTGCCACTCTAGCCTCGGCAACACTCTCCAGACACCCATTAACTGCTCTTTGCCAGGGGACCACCTTGGTGCCAGGGGCCTGCCAGAGGAGCCTCACACTTGGATAAACTCACATGGCAGCATCCTTGCCTCTCTCCTTCCTCCATACGCTCGGAATCATTTGAAGTCCCATCTAAAGCTTCCCACTGCCAAGAAGCCTGGCGAACATGTGACGTGTGAGCTCAGAAGTCCCTCTGACACCACAGACACATCCACCAGTCGTGAGTCCTCCTCTCCCGCATACGCGTCCTCTTCTTCTGACGAGCAAGCTGCTCTGACTGATTTGTGTTCTGACAAGTGCGCTGACCAAGAGTCCTTGCGTAAGGCGAGTGACCTTAGCAAAGAATGTACTAAGCTGCTCATAGCGACAGGTGAACGCTTTGCGGTTTCGGAGCAGGACCGCGTGGCCTGCCTCACTCTTGACACAAACTACAGTCCATATCTCCCTCAGTGTGTTGTAAGACACAACCCTTTAAATACGGCCAAACCGAAGAGTGAGATAGAACAAATACAGAGCGCCGCAATGTCTCACAAGACCTCCAAGGCTGCTGAGGGCAAAGGCCGCTTCAGGCACAAGGACAAGTCAGGAGGCCATCACTCGACAGCACACGTCTCCAAGAAACAAGAGAACGTTCATCCCAAGTTTCAAAGCAGCTCCTCGTTAGCCGATGCCAGTTGTGAGGATGGAACGGTGACTGTAATTGAGACCATAGTCATCACAGAGAAAATCACCCCCAAAGCCCAGGGGAAGAGAAAGAAGAAACACCATCAGGCTGTGGCAACAGGAAAAACAGAAGCAGTGCCACTGGCTGAGGTTGAGAATGGAGCCAAGCAAAAAACGGCAAGTGATAAAATCAGCACTACTGAACCCTCAGTGCGTATGGACAGTGGAGTCAAACAGAAAACAGTAGGGGCAAAGAACAAGACGGACACTTTTGAGACCAGGCTGGCCCAGAGGAACAGCAAAGGCTTGGACAAACCAGTGGCTCATGCCAAGAAAGAGACTTTGCTTTCTGACATTTCAGCGGCTCCTAGATTGTTGGAAGAAAATGCAGGCAAACCAAAGAGCAAGAAGAATGACTACATTAGACATCCCACTAGGGAAAAGCACGAGGTACTCCCTGTTGAATCCAAACTGCAAAGGCTCAAGAGCTCTTTCGAATGTAAGGATGGAAATGTGGTGCATAAGAAGGCCTACAGTGATGTGGTCAGAGAGAAGATACACGCGCCAAAGCTAGGTGCGGAAGTTCATGTCTTTATTTCTGACTATGCTAATTATTTTTTTTTTGCTAGATATTATCAGTGTGAAACATTTCTTACTGAAGTTCTAATGAAGCGATGTGTGTGTGGTATCTGTCTGCGTGTGTTCCATCAGGCCCTCAGGTGGTGGAAGGCATCCAAGCATTGCCTGTCTTTGGTGATCCCCAAAGTATCTCTCTGCGCTGCAAGTTTGGCAACATCACAGCTAGCTCCACTGTCACCTGGACAAAGGGGGCAGCCATCTTCTCAGAAACCCAAAGGAGGTGAGATGCATGCAAAACAAAAGTTGTTTGTTTGTTCCTGGTACAAATCATGGTAGATTCCTGGTACAAATCATGGTACATTCCTGGTACAAATGATGGTGGTAGTTGGTGGTAGCTCATCTTGCATGGATGCAAATGTGTATTGTCTAATTAAATCTAAATGAGCCATTAAACTCTTTCATTACTGACAAAGTTGAAAGTACTTAACTCTTGAGAACTGTCGTCAGGAATTACTTTCAGTGAGGTAGCACTAAATATGTGAGGACATGTTTGTCAACAATTTGTTCGTGTTACCCTTGACCGTGAAAAGCATTCTTCACAGTAGTATTTATATAACAAACATATTTCACCTCTTGGGGGCACTGTGTCATTGTTTGTCATGAGCTGTCCAGTTGTCTGAAGCCATACTGAATATCAAGTTGATGATTCATCCCTGCCTGCGAGTGGGAGTGGTATTTGCTCTTTATGTAAGGCTGTGATTCACACGTTCAGTTAGTTTTATAGTGTTGCACTCATCTCTACAGAGCCCTTCTGTACATTTAGAGCCAACTGAGATTGTTGTGTAATGATAGCCACAGATAAATTATATAATACCAAAATATCAAGTTCCTTGTCAGTGAGAAATGTTGACCATCTTCACTTAAAATAGCACTTGGAAGAGTGAAAGCATTTCCCTGAAAACAGTAAGGATGTAAGCAAGGGGGGTGTTATGGTGATGAGAAAATTGTGCACATTTCATTTAAGGTTGTGCAATTGTTGCCATATCGAGCATCCCTAATTTAACTCAGCAAATATAACTGATGTGAAGTAAAGTTGTGCTGTGGCCTGATACACACACTCTCCCCTGGCAGTGCTGGCGATGAGAGCCAGGTGTGTCTCACCCTGCTAAATGCCTGCAGCAAGGACCTGGGCATGTACCGCTGCTCCCTCCGCAATCCCCAGGGCTCAGTCTCCTCAGACTTCCACCTCACCTCGGAAGGTAGGCAGCAGGTCCTCATCCAGCAAATCTCAGCATGCATGAGTGAAGAAAGCCCATCTCATGATGCCACTTCTCTCTCGCATGTCATTCATCTCTCTTCTCATCTCTCCCTCCTCTCCCTCCCAGTTCTCTGTGAACTTGTCATCTCATGTCATAGTAATGAAGGTAAGTGCTCTTTGCTCTTGAGATATTGCTTGATTTCTACAATCATGTGACTTAAGTTAGCAAAATATTTACAATAATAATATAACTACAACACCGTTTCCAAAAAAGTTAGGATGCTGTGTAAAATATGAATCAAAACAGAATGCTATATGCTATATGCAAATCATGTAAACCCTTTATTGGTTGTGGTTAGTTAGATTCCCCCTTCCCTGTGAAGTGCTTTGAGTGTCTTGAAAAGCGTTATATAAATGCAATGTGTTGTATTCTGACATTGTTATTCGTTTTCGGTTCAACAAATGTTCATTTAGAATTTGATGCCAGCCAGCCACATGACTCAAAAAAGTTGGGACATGTCATATTTACTACTGTTTTGCTTCACCTCTTTTAACAACATTCTCTAAATGTTTGGGAACTGATGAGACCAGCTGCTGGAGTTTTGACAATAAAATGTCCCATTCTTGCTTGATACAGGATTTCAGTTAATGGACAGTCTGGGGTCTATGTAATCATGTTCTTCATTCCATCTGCATGAAACCTATTTATACAATGCACCCAATGCAAGTCTGGACTGCATGCAGTGCCTTCTGAGGCCCCAAAGATCACAGACATCCAATATTACTTTTCAGCCCTTAGTTGCCTTATTTGCCCACATAAGTTTACAGAGTGCGATGTGATGAATACATCTGCATCAATTCTGAGAGACTCTGCCTCTCTGAGATGCTCTTTACATATCCAGTCATGGTGCCAGTTCGCCTAATTAGTTGTGAAATGTTCCTCCTTATGTTATTTTTTGCATCAGACAAATTGTCCAGCCTTTCGTTGCCTTCATCCCAACTGTTTTGAGACATGGTGCTGGCATCAAGTTCAAAATGAGTATCTTTTTCATGAAGTTATGTAATTTGTCTATGTCCTTTTTGCAGCAAAATATTTGCAGATTATCACATTCTGCTTCTATTTACATTTTATACAGCATCCCAATTTTGTTTTGTAAATAGGGTTGTCCCAAGCTTTGTACATTTGAGTCTAATTCTTCTATTTTCCCCTCAGTGGAGCTCACTGAGGTGGCAGGAGATGAAGAGGATGTGCAGTGTGCGCCACTGCTCTTCAAGGATGACTTCCTGTCGGAGCAGTATTTTGGGGAGCACCAGCCTGCCAGCATTATAACGGAGAAGGACCACTTTGGCGAGGGCATGCACCGCAAGGCCTTCCGCGCCACGCTGAGGGCAGGCATGGTGTCAGTCTTCACCCCCGGGCACCCCTGTGTCCTGAAGGTGCATAACGCCGTCAGCAATGGCACCAAGGACAACGAGGAACTTCTTGAGAGGAACTACAGCCTGGCTACAGAGGTTAGATTTGAGTTGCTCGGATCATTTGAGTTGCTTTAGGTTGAAAGTCAGTTGGTGTTCTAGGGCTAAAGTGTGTACTATATTCAGGGTATACTGTATGTGGTTTTCTAGAATTCCATATCTCATATCATAGTTTAAATGAATTGGTGAATGAATTGGTGCAGTATCTAAATAATCTGTGCGGTTGAGTCCTCAACTAGATGTTTATGCCCTCAGGAATGTTATGTCCAGAATACGGCCAGAGAGTACATCAAGGCATACAACAATGTGGCCAGAGCAGCTGAGTCGTTTGGAGAAGTTCCAGAGTGAGTAGAACCCTACTTGTTGTTGTTGTCTTTTTCATGTTATATATTCATATTTCATATTGTTTGTTTGTTTATATGTTTGAATCAATTAATTACTCATTCAATCAATCAGTCAATCATACATTAATTTACTGATTCATTCATCCATTGAAATAGACAAAGGAGAAGGAATGAACATGTTAAAGCAGCGCTAAACAAGATTTGCTCTCTTATGCTGTCTGTAGAAAAAGAAAAAGGGAAAAGAAGGGGGGGGGGGGGGTTCCTACCTGAACACAGAACGTTTCTGGGTCAGGAATCGCCTGTAAGGGGCAGCTCAGGCAATGGCAGAAGTGCTGTTCGTTATGTTATGAGGTTACAGTATGTGCCATCAAAATGATTTTGGAAACTGTGCCTTAAGGATGAATTTGGAAACTGTGCCTTTCAAGGATGAATGAATGCATCAATGTAAATATTGGCAGATAGTAAATGCTAAAGGCCTTCTCTCTCTGTTATCGTGTCAGGATCCCAATGAACTTCCATGTTTCTCTGTGCCATTCCCAGAATCATTCCCATCTACCTGGTGCATCGGCCCTCCAGTGACATTCCCTATGCCACGCTGGAAGAGGAGCTGCGGGGAGACTTTGTGAAGTACTCGGTGAAGGACGGCAAAGAGATCAACCTGATGAGGAGAGATTCTGAGGCAGGCCAGAAGTGCTGTGCCTTCCAGCATTGGGTCTACACCATCACAGAAGGCAACCTGCTGGTGACTGACATGCAAGGTGGGCCATGCCGTAATGCACTCAAGTTCAGCAGGTTCCAGACCTGATTTAAAAAAAAAAAAAAAAACTAAAAATCTCAAATCTTTCTCTGTCTCCTCAGGAGTTGGCATGAGGCTTACAGATGTTGGCATCGCCACCTGCAAGAAAGGGTGAGTGTTTCTGAGCACTGCCATGACCTCACAACTGACTGGATACATCACGGCTGTATAATGACCAGCAAGTTCACATTAACTCAATATGCTGGATTCTCTTTTTCAGGTACAAGGGTTTCAGAGGGAATTGTGCAACCTCTTTCATTGACCAGTTCAAAGCCTTGCATCAGTGCAACCGCTACTGTGAGCTGCTGGGACTGACCTCTCTGCAGCCCAAGCCCAAACGGACAGCTCCGCCGGCCAAGCCCAAGCCCCAGCCCGCACCCAAGAAAAAGACTTTTGCCCCAACACTGAAAGGAAAGTCCTGATCGAGTGAAAGATTTGGCCAGTTTATTTTGCATTTGTTTTTTGGAGCAAGAATCAAGCCATGCTAACACACTGTTAATCTGCTGAATTACCAGACTGAAATTCTGTTGTCAGCTGGCAAGAGAACTGTGCACATGCCCTTTAAAGATCTTCACCAGGAAGCAGTGTGTGGCATTGCAGAACACACAGCAATGAGCACATGCATGTTTTGGTCCAGTCTTGGACTTTGAGATTGTGTTTCATTAGACACATTAGGATTGTGTCCCACAGGATTGTGTCACAGATACTGCCTCCTGTTTTTGACACAAAAGGTTTTCTGTTGATAAAGAAGAAACTGTAGTTCAGAAAGATCTGATACATTAACATAATTTGTGTTCATTTGAACACCATAATCATATCTTATTGTGTCCTGCATAACATATTGAATTCTTAGTTCTTGTGTCCTGTGTAGATTCAGATCACTTGTAATATATTTATATAGAACATTTATGTTTATAAATGCCACTTTTGGTGTTATTATTCTGTTTTCTTTAGAATTATTTTTCTACCAAGAAGAAATCAATTTATAAGATTTTCAGATGAAATAACATGATTATTTTATGTATCTTTGTCATGACATGATTGACAAAATGTTTTGCATTTGCTATTTCTGGTTACGTACCCAATATTTGTTTTGTTTGTGTCTGAATTATGAAGTTGTTTATATTCTTATTCAGTTAAACCCCTTGTTTCTGCAAGCACGGTTTGCTTTCAGACAGTCGACAGCTAGTTATGAGATGGACATTAAACTTGACTGTAGACAGTTTTTGGACTTTTGAAGAGTTTGTAGACTATTTTTACTCAGTGTGGGAGCATCCTTTTTTACATAAATCTGACATTTTCAGGTATTTCATTTTCAGTGTGCAGGCATGTTACTTGTATTCTGCAGAGGCATGCATGTGTATCAAAAAGGAAAGTCTAAAAGTAGAGACTTTAATGTGAAAGGTCTTTCTAGTTGACTTCCTGTATGTATATTTGGCTGCTATAGAATGCAGCCATGCCCCAGCAGTGACTTCAAAATACATGATGGCTTTCAAATGAGCTGTGTGTTGCTCAGAGGAACTGGCTACCAGTGATTCAACACCATTTTGCATACAGTAGCTGTTGCCAGGCTTCTTTTTGACAAAGAGAGAGAGTCTGTTCATAAACCTGGGCTTTGCCATGGCCACAGGCTAGAGCAGTGTGTGCATGTGGTGCTTGAATGACTCTGGTGGGGGTAGGGAGACTGTTGAAGGTGTAAATATGAGAGGGGCCACACTCAATCTGGAAAGCAGGAAAACTCTTCTGAGCGCAGTCAGAAAACATGCAGTCCCTTTGTTTTAGAGGAAAAAGCTGTGTGATACCTGTACCTCTGTTGTTTGGCTACTGATGTATGTATTAAAAAAGAAACATTTTACCAATTCAGTGCGTTCATATTTTATTGAATATCAAGACCAAAAACCATAATTAAACAACTCTGCAGTAACTTGATGTGACACCCGTGCCTGTGACACTGAGGCGTCTAAACAGGTTGAATGACTCTAGATGTGCTAAATGACACTCATGATATCTGACAAGAGGGCTGGTATAGCATCTGTGGCGGAGGCTCACTGTGTTCGCACATATCACAAATAATCACCTTCAGATGCACAGGAAAGTGGGTCAATAGACAAGCTGCTATATGACCAGCAGATTCCTGTCCCAGACGTGGCGTCCGAGATATTGTATTACAAGGCCTCCGTTCACCATGCTGCACACAAGGTATGTGAGTCCATTCAAATGGTTCAGGTGGAACTGTTTTGTTTTCACTGTGGCTATTTTCAGTGAACAAGATCATTCAGGTCAGGCGCATGGAAAACAAAAATGGTCCACCTGTTGCTACGCATGTATGCACACATAGGCTACACACATTACACACACATTACACACACAATACACACACACACACACACACACACTTTCACATTCACACACACACACACACACACACACACACACACACACACACACACACACACACACACACACACACACACACACACACATCCAAAGTATCCATGACTGTTGCTATTGGAGATGGTTCTCTCTTTAGCTATTTAGTGTGATAATGGCGTTTGACTGCAAGTGACACAAACACCATTGTCACACTCCAAAGCTCCAGAGGACAGAGGTGTTTGGCAGGCCCTGGAGAAGGAGAGGAGTGGGAGAGAGTGACCAGAGCAGGGCTGCTGGACGACATGGCCATGAATCTCTAGAAAGAGGAGATTCTGACAGTCCAAATCAGCCCAGAAGAGTCCCTCGCTACCTTGCTCACTCTCACCTCGTGTGGGCAGAGAGAGCTGGAGCAGCCTGGTCTGAGCTGGTCAGCGGTCAGTGGGCTCAAGTACACACTCACCGAGCTCCTGCCAGATGGCAGCGCTGCATGTGCACCTTGCACGGCTGCTGGGGAAACGCACAGCTGCTCTGGCAATGTGGCCTTGTGGCTCTGCTGACCCCGTACACGACATGTCCAACCTGAACTGACCACAACCCAGCTGTAGAAAACAAGGAAACAATGTCTACTTTATTAAGGAGTGAAGTTCTTAGCTCTGTATCATACACAGATTATACATGTGGACTAAGGTGTTTCCAATCATTTGGGTGGAGAAAGGGGAGAGAACAGATGGGGAGAGAGAATAAGAAAGAGAGAAAAAAAGAAAGAAAGAAAGAAAGAAAGAAAGAGAGAGAAAGAAAAAAAGAAAGAAAGAAAGAAAGAAAGATTAGAAGGATTTGTGATGAAGCTCTCAATGCGTCATCACAGGTGTCATTGGGATGCTCACCAAATATCTAGTGAAGTGATCCTGGCTGTGTCCTCGTTCCTCCTCCTCCTCCAGGCCTCCTGAGCTGTATGCATTCACACAGTCACACACATATAAAAACATGCAAACAGGAGGCATCCGTTTAAATCAGCGACACAACGAACTCAAGCCCACTCCAAATTCCAAAGAGCTTCCTAGTAAGAGTTTCGGTCAGTCTGCTGTGCCTGGCCGTGCTTTATGTAGTGGAAGAGGAGTCTTTGGACAAACACCTAATTCCCTCCTGTGATAAGCTTTAGGGAAGTATTGATCTGGTGTGACGTACCCAAAAGGGGGCAGGAAGCACATGCTGGTAAACCAAAGCACTGCTGACAATCACTCCATAGCACAGGTGAAGAAAGAGGGCATTTTAATTGAAGCGTTCAAATACATGGGAACCATTCTTAGATTTTATGTTATTTATATGTAATTCGATAAGTTTATATGCTAATCACAGTTTGGCAGGGCCAGAATAACAGTAAAGCTGAAATCACCAAATCTCGCAGTAGAACATTCCCTGCAATGAAACTGTATGGGGAAATTCTGAGACATTCCTGTACATTGGCTATTTCCCCACTCTTCTGTTACTATCAAACAATGGCATTTTTACATTTCCTTGAGAGGAGAGATGGGGCATTTGCCAAAATACAAATGTACTGCTCAAAATTCAGCAAGGAGTAATTTCTCCTTTTATTCTTTAACAAACTTCAAAGGAAACGTATATTTAGTATCAGGATAAGACTGTGGTCTATCTCTGTTTGAACGTCAGTTTAATGTTTGAGTCCAGGCAGGGGTTCTTTCGGGTCAAAGCACAGGCAGGAGACCTCAAACCAGACAACAGGTCACTGAGGAGGCACAAGGCCATTAGTACATAATCCCTTTTATCAGGAAGTTTCATTCACAGAAGCACCATCACAGCCAACAGACAAGACAGAAAGTCTGCGACAGAACGTCTGTTGATAATAAAGCTTGATGTTAGTGCAAGTGTGGCCGTGCTGCATTGGTGGACTGGGGGGTTTGGCTGTGGGCTTGTTTGTGATCAAGTTGTGGGAGCTTGATAATGTGTACCAGGATAGGCTGTGCTTATTTGCTCGTCCTTGGAGCTGATAACTGTCAGATTGGCTGTGTGAATGAACTGGGTTTCCTTCACCGCACATGTGCAAAGTAACTGTTCTCGCCATGGTTACAGGGAGCATATTTAAAAGCTGCATCACTAGATTTAATGTTCTAATAGCAATATAATAAATTATCCACATTCTTTGCTGCCAAGTTGGTTTTGTGATTTGATTTATTTTTCAGAACACAGCATCGCTCTATTACTTAAATGTACCCAGCCCAAATCAGGTACCAGAGACTGGCAAGAAACCATGCTATATCTAGTTGTCTTTTTAATACTGTGTTAAAATTAGTATAGTCTTTTTGAAAAAGTGTACACAAATCTAAAGATAGAAAGTGACCAAATTTACATCTTTACAAGTTTCTAGCTGCAAAAAACAGTCTTCAGAGGATTTGCCTTGAAATATTAAAAACAGGAGAACAATGTTGCCAGGATTTCAGCAGATTTTGTTTACTATAAAGTAAAAAAAATATTATTGTGATTGTAAATATTACATGATGCATACCATAGTTACTACAGAGGTGCCCCAAAAAATGAAAATAGGCACTACTATGTGAAGTGGGCCACCTGGCAGCCAATCATAATAGGATAGCCATATCTCTATGTATATATGGAAGACTGGATTTGTTATCCATGAGATCAGCAACATTGCTACTCCTGTAGCTCATGATATATTAATGTAGTTTATGATGTTACAACTGTGTGAAAGTGTGTTAAGCATTTTCCCCATCAGGTTCCAGGGCGATCCACTGCTAACAGAGGTGGCAGTAAAACCCCACATTTTAACAGGTTTTCTGACCACAGAGGCCAGAGCAAAGGCACACATGAAAGAATCACATCACACCAGTCCTTACAGAGTTCAATGTCTCACTTTAATTTGTTCCAAGTATTATGAAATGCAGGATCTTGTGGTGATGTGGAATTAAACTAAAGTGATAATTCCCCCATTCATAAAAAAAGAACCCCATTTAAAAATGAGACAGAAAGAAGAAGAAAAGGAGGACAGATGTAAATAATACCATTAATTTACTAGATCACATGTATGTTTAGTGAGTGGCTGAAGGAAGAATCTAGAAAAGAAGTGGAAGGGGCCCAAGTCTGGGTGCCATGACTGTGTGTTAAAACGTTAGCAGCAGTCAGATGTAGAGACATTAGGTATTGCACCAGGTAATTGAGTGCTTTCAAGAGCAGAAACCAACAAACAAACAAAATCATTCAAGTTAATAAGAGACGCAGGACAGCCGATATGATCAAGAATGGGATCTATAAAGTGCCCTTTTGGTTTAGTGGTGTGTCAGAAGAAAGGGGGAAAAAAAAGATGTCGAGAGTGAAAAAGAAAAAAACAAAAAGCCTGCGGCTTTCAACATCACATCTTGCACAGCTTCAATCGTTCATGTGTTCATTAATACTTCCATCTAATGTAGTACATACAGATGAGAAAGAATTGTTAAGAAATTAATTTACAGCATTATGGACATGGATAAGCATAATCTTCATAATAATAGTAATAATAATAATAATAATAATAATAATAATAATAGTAATATGTATATATCTGCTGTGACATCCCCTCCTTCTCCAACACACACTAATGTACATTTCCTATAGGTTCCCCCACAGCCCTTCTTGTACATCCCAGCAGGAGAAAAACAGAACAATTACTATGGAATCATAGCAAACACAAGTAACATGTTCATGCCAGTTTCATAGCACTATGATAAATCTGTAATTGAGGCCTTCTTGCAATGATTTTCACTGTTGGCTTGATTCATGCCTACAGATAAACATTGTCTAAAAGAGCAAACATCATATTGGTACAAATATCACATCTGAGTATTCCCTACGAGTAACCACAAGGATGATAAAAATCCGATAAAAATGATTATGACCATCCTGTTGCTTCATAGCTTTCGTTGCAAAAGGGAGATTTAAAAAGCCAGGAGGCAGGACAGCGTGGCGTGTTGGGGAGGAGAGTGGACTCTGATCATGGGTCATGTCATCATCAGTGCTTGGCTAGTGTTGCTAAGGTAATATGGTAGAGTGAGACCTGCTTAAGTCATAGTTGCAAGTTTGTCTTTGTGTTTTCATTTTTTTTTTGCTTTTTTTATTAAAATAATGCAAAAAACTCGGGCCATGCCCATTTCCAGCAGAAGAGGAGAGTAGAAATGCACCGGAGGCTCGTGTCTTAACGAGATGGAGAGGGGACTTAGGCTCCTGACCGCTCTACTCTGGCCTGCCCAGACAGACAGACGGGCAGGCAGGCAGGCAGACAGAGAGACAGACACCAACTCCAGCATAAAGGGCACTGCTCTTTTGCTTGACTGCTAGACTATGAGCAGTCTCAGGGTTGGGGTGCAGCTCGCCTGCATGCATAAACGTGCACGTCTGCGCAGCTACACCTGCGGGCCATTATGGCTCAGCGGCAAAATGGCAGCATGGTGTGTGTGTGTGTGTGTGTGTGTGTGTGTGTGTGTGTGTGTGTTGTCTGTAGTTGTAGTGGCAGGCAGTTGTGATCTCTTTTTAGTCCACCCCCTCAAATCCTTGGGCATTCTCTACTGCCATGAGCAGCTTCTCTCTCAAGTCTTCAAATGTGTCGTAGGCAGGCAGGTCCAGTCGATTGAAGCTAAAAGACAAAAGCAAGGTACAGTTACTCTATCTGAAGTGCCGCAATCTAACTGAATACGCATTTTAAATGTGCTCTAGGTTAGGTCACACCCAGAGTACATACCAGGTGTGAGCTCGTGGCAGCTTATCAGGCGTCCCCCACTGCTCTATGGTGAAGAGCTGTGGCCCATTTGAACCTGAAAGGAGAAAAACACACACACACACACACACACACACACACACACACACACACACACACACACACACACACAGAGCAATAATTGCACACAGCAAGAGAACGGTCATTCAATTAATAATTTCATCAACAGTGCGAGAAGGTGTGTGTACATGCACCCCCATGCACAGTAATGATGTGCCTTCACATTTCCTTGAGTGCAGAAGTAGATTTGATTTTTTAATTTGTAGGGGGTCTGTGTATGCATTTTATTTACCATAGAGCTCAGCAAAGCCGTTCATTGGCACTCTGGACGTTCCAGTGACAAACTGTAGCAGACGGATCCTCTTCTCCGCATCCATCAGAAGCACAGCCTAAAACGACACACACAGCCAGACCACAATCATCAACTTACTGAATGCTTTACTATGCCTTCATGTTCAGCCACATGTAAAGCCTCACATTAAAAAGACTATGGTCCCGAGCTCAGGGAGAAGAGTGCAAATACAGTTTTCTTTGCACTCTTCTAATATGCAAGTATGGCTATTCTCAGCTAAGGATATATGCAAAGCTTCCGACAAATGTCATTAAGGGTTCCCACTCTAAGTCAAATGTAAAATGTCATGACTTTTCCCCATTTCCCTGAAATTAATTTCCACAACCTACTATATAATCAATGGTACCAAAGATTTCAGAGCTGCCGCACAGCAGCTTTGACTTTATGGAGTGGGAGATGAATAAATGGATATTGAAAAAACAAGGGCTAGCCACAACGACTCAAAGAAGCAGCAATGAAAAAAAAAAAAAGAATAATCGAATAAACACCAATACTGCATGGACATGAATTGGTATTCATGTATTTTGCTAAGTAAATTTGAACCAAAACACTTCTAATGCCAAACGAAAAACAGAATAGAGCAATTGTGGTCAACTAAATATTTAGGCAGGACAACTGTAACTTTCAAAGGTGCTGGGCTTCAGTTTGCAGATTCAAATTTATTTTCTAACAAGCTAAATGCAGAGAGGACTTTTGTAATCTTTCTCACTGTTCTGTGTTCTTGACAATCTTATTTTGTCCAGCTTCATGTTGATAAAACTATTAACACTTGGAAGATGTGACTTTCAGTAACCAAACCAATGTGTGATTAGTTTGTGATTAAGCTATAAATTAATTAATTAAATTCATGTGCGCATGCATGTGTGTGTGAGTGTATGTATGTGTGTGTGTGTGTGTGTGTGTGTGTGTGTGTGTGTGTGTGTGTGTGTGTGTGTGTGTGTGTGTGTGTGTGTGTGTCAGGGCATCAGGGTCCTGATAAACAGTTTCTGTTCCAACAGCTTTCATCTGAGCAAACAGCAGCAGTGTATCTCCAAATAGACTTTGATCTGAATCAGGCCCCATGCTGGGGGCCACAGATCACAGCGACACTGACACAGGGTATATGCAGGAATCATAGAGTTGAATTTACTACCTTTTTTACTACCTCCACAATATTTTTTACTACTAACACGACATCAAGCAGCAGCCCTTTTTTTTTGGGGGGGGGGGGGGGGTATGCAATTATTACACTTCCGCCATTGGAGTCTATGGCAGCCCATAGAACGCCTGGCTAAAAAGTGCAGATTTTTGGCAGAAAGTTTCGGGACACTCCACTGACCACTCACACTCATTTACGGACCTCTAAACCCAGCCGTCTAGTGCCACCAACAGGTCAAAATCTGGCCGAAAATTGAACCGCTGGGTCTAAAGTTATGAAATTTGGCACACTGATTCAGCACTGTCCCATGATCACTCTCACCAATTTACAGAACTCTATGCCCAACACTAGTGCCACCAATGGGTCGAACCTGGATTGCATTCACGCATGTGACCATTGAACGGTGCGTCCGATTTTCACATATCAGGCACCGTTGGAATCCCTGGACCGACCTAAGTTCAATGACCCCTATTACGTCACTTTTCGCCATATTGGACCTCCGCCATATTGGATTTAGTCCAAACTCTACGAAAAGTTTCAGCGGTCACAAATTTCATCCGATTTTCACGGAACTTGGCGGAGATGATCTTCTGCCCGAGCCGCACAAAAGATACTTGTCAGATTTTTCAATTTCATTTTTGTTTGCTCGTGACAGCCAATCAAATATGGCGATGAAACCGCCAAACAGGAAGTGGACAAACATCTAGGTGACGCTTTGAGTTAACATAACAAAACTCAATACAATTAGTCAGGACACTGTCCCAATCACTCACAGCAATTTTTATGCATATACATCGAACACTCTAGCGCCACCACCAGTTCAACGCTGGACATGTGTTCAGGTGCGTGATTCTTTCACAATTGAGGTAGCGTCTGAATCCTTGGACCATCCCGAGTTCATCGACCCCTATCCCGTCACTTTCCGCCATATTGGACCTCCGCCATATTGGATTTAGTCCAAACTCTACGAAAAGTTTCAGCGGTTACAAATTTCATCTGATTTTCACAGAACTTGGCAGAGATGATCTTCAGACCGAGCCGCACAAACGATACTTGTCAGATTTTTTAATTTCAAGTTTATTTGCCCGTGACAGCCAATCACACATGGCGACGATGCCGCCTAACAGGAAGTGGGCTAACATCTCGGCTACGCTTTAATGTATGAAGTCCAAACTTGGTACAGGGACTTGGTACCTGATTGTGAGGACGCACTAGGAAATTGGAATCATTTGGCCTCTATAGGGGTCGCTGCAATACAGGAAATGAGCTTGTATCTCAGCAACACTTTGATGTACAAAGTCCAAACTTGGTATAAGGACATGTTACCTCATTATGATGACACCCTAGGAAATTGGCATCATTTGGCCTCTATAGGGGGCGCTGCAATACGGGAAGTGAGCTTGTATCTCAGCAACGCTTTGATGTATGAAGTCCAAACTTAATACAGAGACAAAGTAGCTGATTGTGAGGACATGCAAGGAAAGTGGTCTCATTTGGCCTCTAGGGGTGCTGTAATAGACAAATTGAGCTCACATCTCAGCAACTCTTTGGTGTATGAAGTCCAGGGACATGGTAGCTGATTCTGAGAATGCACAAGGACATTGGTGTAATTTGCGCCTCCAGGGGCACTATAACAAAGTAAATGAGCTTATTTCTTTATCCAATTGCAATCAAACTTGCTGTGAGTGCTTGCTCATGCCATGGCAACTCCATTCCTGCTATAGCGCACTGCTTGGCCCCCACATTGCTGCTTGCAGCTATATTTTCCAATTGTGATCATTAAGTATTGTCATTGTCAACGACAATGTTTTTCTGTAGTGTCAAGTTGAGTTTCAGTTGCCCTTACCTTAACCCTAGCCCTTGAGTTATCCTAACCATAGCCCTTAGCCCTAATAGGGTGACTAACCCCCCCCCGCCCCCGCCCAAAAAAAACCCTCCAGTCTAAGGATAGGCCCAGAAATCTATTTATATGGATATATAAAACCATTATTATTGGTATGGTATTGTTGTTGCACATTTGACACTAAAGCAGTCCGTGAAAACATGCACATCAGTGGACTGCTTTACTAATGCAAAATTCAAAACTATGATTTCATTGCATTACTCAGCATGGTTGCACAATGATTGCATGAAAAATACTTCCCAAAACAACAGTAATTATAAGGATGCCATTTAGCAGTGTAAATCAAGTTTAATCACAATTCGATACAATATCGATTCTTTAAGCCAACGATTTGATTCTTTTCAATACTTCAAAATGTGTAGCAATCCGATTCGATGCGTTACTCATGCGTGCACCATGAAAAATAAAATAAAATCTGAGGGTTTCAGTTGTTAAATAGGTGAAAACAATAAATGTAGCCATGTAGCTCCATAGGACCCCATGTATTTTGGACTCGCCCGCCATCGCCATCTAGGTGAACTCTGGTGAACTGCAGCCAAATTCGGTTTGTATAGGATTAAGAGAGAGTGGGGAGGCTCTCCGTAGACGGGCTATGATTTAACTGACTCAAGTTTTCATAGGATATTGAATGCTTTAAATGTGAATGCCATAAACTTAATTCACCATTAATTAGATTAGCGTGGTTCTTCACAAAGTTGTCATCTAAATGCAGTGTTTTGTAGGCTATTCAAAGCATTTCACGTTCATCACTCAGTTGTGGTGTAGGCCTGTCTTGAGTGATCGCTGTCCCTTTATAAATGTCCGGGACTTTAAATTACGTTTTAACTCCATGCTGTTTTTGTTAGACAGCGCCGTCTTTAAATCAGTTTTTCTACCGTTTTAATAAATGACACACGCACTTAAGTGGTTACAAGTAAGGAATTGTTTTCACTCGTTTTCTTGCAATTCCCACGTAACATTAGATACTAGGTCTAGGTTACATTAAAAAAATGGTATCGGTTATGCCTACTATGTCAGTGACTAGTTCGAACTTTATTACTGATGGGCTAGGTGGAATAATTTAATTATTGCACGGTTCTGGATTATCACAGTCAGATGGCAGCGCCACCGTCAGCTGAACGAAAGCACACTAGTCAAGTCCACAGTTGTTAAAACTTCCAGCTGAAGTAGTCTAGTGCGAACTGAGAGAGTTGCCTCCTAACGGAGTGAGTGTAGCCGATATTTTCTTAGCTGCTATCAGAGTGATAGGCTAGCCTACATCTACCGCTCCTTTGCTACATGAACAAATATTATCAGATGAGTGACAGAAGCACCGGACATTTGACCAGCAGGCCCATAAACGATGCTCTGGTTCCTCTGGTAGCCTGCGGTAGGGCCTAGATGACGTGAAAAAAAAGCGAGGGAATGGACAGCTGTATTCATATTTTCTCCAGAATGACATGTCACATGATAAAGATACTAAAACTCCTTATGGTTTCTCTGATGCTACATTTCTGAGGGGGAAAAGTTTTGTAAGAATAAAAGACTAAACAACATTTTCACAGTCAAAGCTCACATCATCACTGATACTCTATGGTACAACATAACGGTGTTTACAGATATGGAAAATCCAACTAGAGTGACATGGCAAGCTAAATCTAGTGAAACTAGAACATGGGAATAGCTGAGGCTCATTGCAGTCAGTGTTTACATGTTAAACTGAGCACATATCTTCAGACAGATTCATTTTGGAGCTAAATATTAAAACATTACATAGTCCATCATATTTAGCCTTTTGTTCACACTGAAATGTCTCAAACAGTGCTAGTTAAACACAAACATTTCTAAATGTTCAAAAATGTCCAAATGTCCATTTGTCACGTCACCAATTCAGACTTTAAAGTCATAGCCTACAGTATGGGTATAAAAACGGCCAAAAACTGCACCGATCAGGTTCTTGGAGTTAAAGTGTAAAAGCCAAACCAAACAGTTGAGGGAGGATACCTATGCCACCTGATATTGTACTTTTGCACGCAGTGCGTGTGAAAAGAGACAGCAAAGAAAGAATGAGAAACAGGAGGAGTTACCTTCCAGAACCACTGGATGACAGGATGGTTGGGGCAGTAGCCATTCTTGTAGACAGTGTGCTGCCTCCAGTCATTCACATCCACATCACCCAGACCGCACATCAGAAGCTGGACAACAAAACACAACCATTAAGGCCTAGACTATACACAAACATGACATATGCACCACGAATGACAACTCACTACACATCATCAGGTGTATCAAATATTGAAAAAGCAGTACTGTGCGCTGGGGGTTACACAGAGTACTCAAGTGCAACCCCTACCTGCAGACTTCGGCAACTGAGATTAGCTTACTGCGGCAGTCAACACTCACGAGCACCTTCATATCAGCACTGCAACATAGTGTTTCTCTGGCGCTAGTGCTTACCTCCAGCTCATTCTCATCAAAAATCTTGATAAGGTCGATAATAATGAGTTCAGTGAAACCCTGTGAGAAAGACAGTATTTGTCAAACACCGATCCAAAGTACATTTTCACCATCTACCTCCAGCTAGACAGAAGCACACATCATTTTTTACTTTTCCACTGCAAATTCATTCATTCTCAGAGTTTACAATAATGTATGCCTGTTTTTAATTAAATACCTTTTATAAAGGTTTCAAATGAAAATTAAACTGGAATAACTCAAGCAAATGCTAATAGTGCATTATTTTTCCAAAACCCATTTCATTCTGCCCCCTTGTGGTGAAATGTGTCATATCAACAGACATGCCACACGAGAGCAGAGAGAGAGAGAGAGATAGATAGATAGATAGATAGATAGATAGATACTTTACTGATCCCCAAGGGGAAATTCAATTGATGATGTAAATACCTCCAGAAAGGCGTTCATCTGCTTCTGCACCCGGTTCACAAATCTCCACTGGATGACAAGACTGCGCACAGAGCAGACAAAACATGTTATTTAATGAGTCATACTGACATAAACAAGGTGGCAACAATGCATGTATTAACAATCAACATCAACCAGTCATGAGGCCTTGTTATACTCACTCAATGTACTCCTTTTTGTTGTCATTTGTGACAACCATATCTGAGCCACTGGGTTTCAGGTCAACCTGATATGTCTACAAAAACAGACACAAAGTCATCTCACTACGGAGGGATCAATGTGCATCACATGCATAATGCAGTTCTCTTTAACAGAATCTAAAAGTGCATGATTTAAAGGGCTAATTAAAAGAGCATGTGTGTATGACTGCACCATGAAGTACATCCAGGGGGTGTGTGTGCGCGCACCTGGCCAAAGTTGTCTTCATCAATGCAAAACCGCAAGTCCAGTTCAGTTGGATCATTCTCAAGGATCCATTTGAGGGAGTTGTAGTATTCACTATCCTGCAGGTGCGCACAAGGGCACAGAACAGGCAACTGAGCAACCATATCACACAGGCTAACACTAGACACACAAAAAAAACAAAAAAACAGTGACATCATTATTTCACACAAGTCAAGACAACAGCTTAGAGGCCGCTTTGCTGCCTTACCACAGACTCCATATCCTTCAGTGTAATCTGTTTTCCCAGCATCATCTTATAAAATGGTCGGATGAAGAAGCCTGCAGAAATAAGGTCAAACTTGTTTTTAATAACCATATCCATTACATGAAATTAAATCTGAGCATATGCGTGTCCAGAAGCACTTGGAAATACTGCAAGATACATACCGTCTAAAAGCTTCCCGTGGTACACAGCCATGCCTGCCACACGTCCAATGAACTTAAAGTATGACAGGTGGTCTTCGTTACACAGACCTGAGTTGGGGTTGATCTGCAGGGTGTAGTTATCCCTAGAAAACACCAGAGGAAACACATCTCATCAAACACGTCAGACAACCGCCAGAGGAGGCGGCTGAGAAATCCATTTGACTCTAAGTAATGAGGAATGGCTCACTGGCTGCATTAGGGAATCTATTCTGCCAAAGAAAGCTCCTCATGACCACAGAGGGCACAGAACGCCAGCCTTGATGGGCTCTGCTGGGTGCAGCCACCAGTCTCTGCTAGTGATATGGCTCAACATTTGGGGCGTGTGGGACACGGCGCCACCACACTGTTTTTCACGGATGAATTTCTCTATCCACCCATCCACTAATCTATCCATCTGTCATGAGTAGGAAAAACCTCAGGGAGGGTTGCGATGGCTGAGATGCATATATAAGCACCATCTCTGAGTGGAAATGGTGTGCACTGCACAGTAGCATGGTGTTCAGTTCCTACTGCATGGCTGGTCAGGAAAGAGAGAGTGAGTGGAAGGACACACGCATTGTGCCCCATGCTGAGACTTCCCTCAGTGAAAAACTGGTATATTTTCTATGTATTTTCTTTTTTTTAAAAAAGGTGCCACGTGTAAGAATTGAGGTAAAAATATCCAAAAAATTAGCTACACACATCAAACGAATGAGAAGAAATAAGGGCGATGATGTCATTAAAAAATTAACAAGGTATAGTGCTGCAGAGATATCAACCTGAATTAGCATGCTAAATTACTAGCCACAGGCTGACAGGTGTCATAATACCAGTTTCAGCCATGGGAGGCAGTATGCAGGCAACATAACCGCCAGCCAAACTGCAATACATGTTTCACGGTTGTTACTCCAGGGTAGACCAACTCACTTTCTGGAGGTATACTGCCCACCACATCTTATATGGAATGTGGAGTATGAATTGATTTTTTGGCGGACATTACACATGGCACCTTTAAGTTCTCCTGAGTACTTTACTCTGAACTGCAGTACAATGAAAATGTTCTGAGATGAGGCACAGCACTGACCTAGAACAGCCCGAGTAGTGCTTTAATATTTGACCTCTTTAATGTAAGCATAAGCATATAGGTACTATCCAACAACAATTATTAAGGTACGGGAACAATTCTGGTCAATGAACTCTGTGTGAATCTAGTGAGCAGTGTGATTTTTCGAGTAAATGTTTAACGAAGCGGTGTTTTTGTAGTAGACACTCCAGTGAACTCACGTGGCGGAATACTCAAAGAGGCCGTAGTAGGGGTTGAACATCTCCTTAGAGAGCAGGAAGAACCACTCACGGGCCACACCACCATAGTCCAGACCCTTTTCAGACTCAAACTCGATCCAAAGACGCGCCTTCAGGATGTCCGGCCGCTTCAGTGACATGATGCGCCGATACGACTCCTCAAAGATGTTGTTTCTGTGCAACTTCATCTCAAAGCGGTTAGGGATATCCGCCTGTATAGAGAGGGGAAGAAGTTAGAAGAAGACTTCAATTTGAACAGAGATGGTTGTTGAAAGAATCTTTGATGAGAAGCACAAAACCAGTTTCCATTGGCAGCGGTCATGGTACAGATGTATCGGACCTCCAAAAGATGGGAAGGTCTGTTCATGTTAATGGAACTTTCTGCAGCATTCTGAAAAGCTGTATAATAACCATCCATGTAGTGTTCATTTGAGCCAGCAGTGTTTTGAAATATGATTTAATGCAAGAGTGTTGTAGATCTTAATGTGTGAAGCCTGCCTGCATCAAGTTAAATCTAAAATGCCCAAATAGTGGTACAAATTGAAATGTCACAGCTCTTTTGCCCACTTCATTTTGATTGTTCTCACTTGTTCGCCCAACATGCAGTGTGAGGCCAGCTGCTTAGCAATGCATGGCAAATGCGTGAATTTTCACACTTCCTGAACAGAGAGGAAATCTCAAAGTGTAGACACTAACATAAAACAGATTCATGTGAAGCCCTGTGGCTCAATCATGTAAAAAGCAGGGATCTTACCGGCTTCTTTAACTTCTTCCTGAAGTAGTCATATTTCTGTTTGAACTCCCTCGAGTATGGCACGGCCTGGGAGAAGGGAATCATGGGAAATGTCACATACCAAGACTTATCGGAGTTGGAACTGTACTGTGTTTTAGATACGTTTGTGTATTACAGTGACATCAAGCATAACGTTTAGAGGTTCCTGAATCACTGGGGGGGAGCAGAACTCACAGGGCCTGTGATGGCGGGACTCTGGAGCCGAGGGTCCTCCCACTGCGTATTTCTGGTGTCTGGAAGAAAACCACAGAAGAGGAATCAAACTGACAGCTCTTAACAGAACATCCCCACACAGTCTCACAGAATCATCTCACACCCACACACACACCGATGCAGTTGGTCCGACAGGTTTATTGACTAGTCAGTCTCTCCAGTATTTAGCAATGTTTCAATTCCAACAATAAACACAAAATCAACCAATCAGCGCAAATTATGTGCACCCTTCCAACCAATTCTCTGCTACCTCCAAACATTCAAAATTTAAATAATGATAATAATAATAATAATAATAATAATAATAATAGAGCAATTTTAACTTTCTCACTCAATTTTAGGGCATTCAGACTTTTTGGCTGCAACAATCTCACAAAAGGCCAACGAAATCCTGGAGGGACTGACTAGTATGAAGATAGAGCTCATATAGTTTGACACGTGTCTGCTTAAGTGACAGTATCTCTTCCCATGTCAGCCTTCAATAATAGATGCTATGAAACCTGAGCGCTCAAAGCCATTCCCATTCCCAGGAGCCCATGGCTATTGACTCTACCCTGCCAGTGAGATGAACACGTCTCCCTCTCACCCTTTTCTAGCTCTCATCAAAAAAAGTGCCGTCCTCACTTGCCTCTCTGTTGAAGGTTTCTGAGCTGTTCTAACTCTCCATCCTTCCCCCATGTTCTCTCTCTCTCTCTCTCTCTCCCTCTCTCTCTCTCTCTCTCTCTAATATGCCACATAGCTTTGAGTTCATCAGAGTAATGAAGGCTGAGGCTGAGAGAATGAGAGTTAAAGAGAACCATGTGACAGAGAACTGGAGAGTGCAGAGGAGAGGGAGATGGAAGGATTAAAAACCATCTGTTCTCCAGGGGAACCGTGTGTGTGTGTTGAAGAGGAAAAGTGGTCTTACTGTGGTCAATGTAGAAGGTTCTTCCATCAGCATGGATTCGCTCCTCCCATCCAGGCTAAAGATCAGAGAGAAGAGAGTTACCAATAAGGCCACTAAAATACAAAACAGACACAGAACAAGAGAGAAAGAAAGAAAGAAAGAAAGAAAGAAAGAAAGAAAGAGAGAGAGAGAGAGAAAAAAAACATACACAAATATTGACAAGTGCAACTTGCTTAATCTGATATATACAAGGGGAAGACAACAACATTTCACTCACATGCAAAACCACAAGCACGCAAGTTTTCCCCGTTTCTTTCCTTTAATAAGCCCTTCTCCCTCACTCTCGCTACCTCCTTCCCACCGTTTCCCAATCTCTGCTGCTGCCAGGGCAGGAGGCAGCCCGTTGACACAGCCCCTTCAGCTGGGATGGAGTCTGGCCCAGCTGCTCCCCCGGCATGCTGCATGGCACAGATCCACCGCCCTCCGACTGAGCCCTCTGCTCAGCGGGCCGACTGGGGCCCTGGCCCGACGAGACACAAAGACACCAGAGCCACCCCAATGTGTCACATCACAAGCACACGGGCCGCAGACTCACACACACACACACACAAACGCGCCCCCCATGACTGAACAGGGGCTGGGGTGTGTGTGTGTGTGTGTGTGTGTGTGTGTGTGTGTGTGTGTGTGTGTGTGGGGGGGGGGGCGTTTTGGGGGCACGGCACACGGTGCAGTCGCAATCCAGGGAAGACTCCAGGCTCAGCTGGAGTGGAGGAATGGATGGAGCAGAATGAAGATGTGTGACTGGGGGGTGGGGGTGGGGGAGAGTGATGGAGGGCCAGAGAGACTGGCACATGTCAAGCAGGAACGGAGCGTGATGGAGGGGAGGGGAAGGGCTGGGGGAGCGGAGGAGGACACAGTCAGAACCATGCCAGTTATGAGAGCCCGGTCTGCAAGCAGTCAGAGAGAGAGAGAGAGAGAGAGAGAGAGAGAGAGAGAGAGAGAGAGAGAGAGAGAGAGAGAGAGAGAGAGAGAGAGAGAGCGCAGGCAGAGGGAGGCTGAGCTTGCAAACCAGCACCAACCTCCTCTGGAAGATTCTACTGGCCAAACGCCACCCCGCGCCACACAGCGGGGAAAAACGTCGTCCCACACGCCACGGAGAGAACAGAGAAAAAGCAAACACACACACACGCACACATACAAACAATAACAAAAAAACACCTGACTGTGAGAGACTGCTGCCTGAAACTGAAGATTATTTCAAAGTGTAATGCAAAAATATTGTTATACTTATACTACTCAAGTTTAATGTGATTTAATCTGTATTTGTTGAGCTGCTTTTTCATTTATTCTCTCCTCTGTGACTCAAACTTTCCTGCTGACATGCCCCTATCTTACAGTGTCACATATCTCAGAAAGTCGTCCTTTGACCAAAGATGTAAAAAAACAACTTTTGAAGAAATGGGAAGAAAACACAAGAGTTTGAGTGCAGACAGCAGCAGACATTATCTCTCATAACTGTGCAGCATTGGTGCTCCAGACCAATGCAGGCTCACAGGCATACAGCATGAAGTCACAGCAACGTTTGTGATTGACTGATTCTAAAGCTACACTACAGATGACAAACTGAAAGTAAATACAACCTCCAGTGACTGGAAAATCACAAGTGCAAATGATGGCCCTGTCGGGAATGATTGAAAACTCGCACTTAAAAACACCATTACTGTGGTGTGAATGGAACCAAACTTGGGAGTTGAAATATTCTGCAGCATCATTCAAGACATGAAGACTTGAAGCAAAGAGTACCTCAAAATGGTGAGGTGTCTGCTTAGTGTCTGCTTTCTGGTCTATGGGTGAAAATCACAACCCGACATTTCACTGATAATGTGATTTCTTCTCATAGACACATTCACACACATTCTATTTACAGTCTCAGACTGTGCAGTCTGCTGATTCTTACGAAAGGTTGATATTTTCCACCCTAAAAGTTAAAGCTACCCTTTGTCAGAGGGTATATAAAGACAGTGGCAACAGACCAGGTCTTGAATGAGTGCAGGATTGTGGAAAATGCGGTTCTCTTTTCATACTCACTGGAAGCGGGCCCAGGTCACCAGGGTCCAGAGATGCTTTTGTCCTCATGTGGATAGGGTATTTCAGGCGTGGATCCTCCTGAAAAGAGACAGAGGCAAACTGGCCGTAAGTGTTTGAATGTAAGCGATTATAAAAGCATATTAGTTTGCATACAAATACCTTACATACTGTACATATTCAACTACAAAATCAACTGGAACTATACAGCATATTGCAATATTATACAACAGTTTGGTCTAGTCAAACTTTATTCATTTCTGATTGGACAAACATTTTTTACAATATCCCAGGAAAATCTCCACTCAGACTCTTCACTGCTAGTAATCACTCTGGCGTGAACATTCCGTTCAAAACTAGAGAGCAGCAATTTCATACGATTTCAATTATAAACGTCACATGTCAGTTGAATGTCGGATGAAGGTTCAATTTAGCATGTGACCTATAGACATGCAAGCAGACTACAAAAATTCTTGTGTGCACAAGCACATAAAACATGTCCCACTGAACTTGGCTCGAGTGATATGCCATGTTGCTTGGCAACAGGAGATCTCAAGGCAAATATTTTTTTGTGTCTTTAAACTTGATTAGTTGTTAAGTTTAGTTAGTAAATCCTTTTTGACTATAAAAAGTAATTCAAAACTGAAATGTTCTATGTAAATATTTAACCACTTTGCTGCAATAACTGCCTTCATAGAATTGATATTGACCATCTAGGTTGGTGGGATTGCTGCCACAAATTCTCAGTAGGATTTTGATCAGGCCTTTGACTGATCCATTTCAGAATGTTCACTTTACTGTTTGTGAGGTACTCCAGTATAGTTTTAGCCTTAGGCTATACCTTGGGTAGCTGGTAGGTAATGGATAAATAATCCCTCTACCAAACCTTATTTTTACAGCACACTGAAGCAGGCTTTCTTGCCATGTAGAGTTTATTTCCATTCGTTCTACCTTCAAGGCTACAAACTTTCCAGCTAACAGCATACCACCACTGCCCTATTTCATCGTGGTGTTTCTTGAGGCATTGGCACATGTAGCGTTTTAGGAATTGGCCAAAAGTTGAACTTTGGTCTCAAATGACCATAAAATACCCCCCCCCCCACCCCATGCATGTTTTACTGTTAATCTTCTACACCAATGATTTGTTCCAGTCAACCTCCAATAGTGCAGTTTTATGTCTAACTATGGACACTACTGCGGATAATAAGATAGGACTCCTACAACTGACCCCCAATTCCAGTCACAGATGTTTTTTGGGTGATCAACTGGTCTCCAAACGGCCACAGCAACGAAGCGCAATGACTGAAGAACTTGTAGGAAATTGTTGGTATTTGTGGGGGCCCGCAACAAGGGTACTGCCGCAACAACTTGCTGCATTAGCCTCAAAATGTATTATCATTATTATTACTTTCTTCTCTATTATTGTGTTAAATGTTTAAAATGTAAAGCACTTTGAGCTGCATTCTGTGTATGAAAGGTGCTATACAAATACAGCTTATTATTATTATTATTATCTAGTGAAAGGCTGGCAAGCAACACTGGTACATGCTGAAGAACTAGCATGACACTATTATGTAGCGAATAATAGATTAGGATGACAGAAAGGGGTAGCAGCAGTAGCGCCACAAATTCATATTTAATCTATCTGTCTTCATTAGTAATTAAATGGCACTGTGTTCAAAATACTGCTCCTACAAAGGCAAGGACACAACCATGTCCCACAGAGGTAAACAAAGAGATTATTGTGTTGATGAAATCAGATCACATTGGAATGCCCCAACCAGCATTACCCTTTCCCATCACCAGGTGTCAGAATGTAGCTATATGAAATATTACCATCTGCATCACAGCTTCATGAGCCACACTTCTCCTACGCTCCACTCCAAAGGTGTGTGTGTGTGTGTGTGTGTGCGCATGTAGGCGTTGGCTGTTGCTTACGCAGTACCACAGTCTCTGGTTCCAGGCTGTTTTCTTTTTTTCCTTATATGGGTGTGTCAATACTCCAGCACAAAAGCGGTAATGGAGTGTCAGAACTATAACACAAGCACACAAATATAACATCCCCTGTACTTGGAGAGCCATCTCATACATAAGTCTGAAAACAGCACATTTTTCTTAATCTATCGGTCACAGGTTTCATTTAATGGCCTTGTTCATACTGGCTATTAAGTTTGTTTGCATATTGCATTGCACACTTAGGAACAACATGCCAACTCCCAGTATGCACTAAGAAAAGAAAAGGGTCATGACATGAGTCACTGACAAGCTATTACGGATTACATTTGCCAAAAAGAAAAGGAATATTTCACCTAAATACTATTAGAGAATCAATATGCACAGTTTCCTTCATACGTTTCCTACAGATGCGAGATGATGAGATCAGTATTGCATTAGTCAACAAAAGGAAATATGATACCACAGTCAGCTAAGAGAGAACATTATCCTACAACAGAACTATAACCCAAGTGACAATATTAATGTCGCCCAATCATTGAAGAAAGATGTAATTGCTTACGTACGGATCCCTTACCAGTTTGCTGGACAAAAGGAAAGCCACTCTAGCTAATGCATTATTTCTACAATTTCAGCATTTACATCAAGGTACATTATATGCAAGATTTGCTCTAATTGCTGCTCTGAATATACTGTAAGCTACAGGACTGTGAAGCATTTTATCAACCCAACTCATGATGCCCATAAATATCTGCATGGCATCTGATCAGAAATGGCACACAATTATTCAAAGAGCAACAAATAACATATGTGAATAATGTCTGCACTCTGCTGCAGGCTATCTTTGACCTGTTTCTCTTAAAGCTCCAGGGAGCAGGGATTCCCCTGCATTGTGCTGAGAGCCTGCACACCTGTCTGATAGCATGCTGACACTGAAGGGCTTTTTTGGGAGTTCTTGCCAGCTCAGCAGATCAGCTCCTCCATCCGTTGCCAGCTGCCCGCGGGCTCATGCAGGCTGACCAGCGTGGGAACCTCCGTTCCACCAATGGACATCTCCACCAACAGCAAAACAAAACATCTACAGCAACGGCCCAAAACAAAAAGTCAAAACACTCTGATGCAAAAACATCCACAAAATGTGAACATTCTCACGTCTTGAGGGAGGGGAACCCAATGTATTGTTGATTTTATAGTCCTGACTTGATTATCAGTGAGCGGTAGGTTGTGAGTTTGATCGTTTGAGATACTGCTGCCATTGATATTCCTGGCCCTGTTTTAAGATGAATTCCATGCCTTCCTGTCATTTAGTAAACAAGCTAGATCTGTAAACAAGCTATATCTGATTCACAAGAGCAACAGTAAACGTTATGCTAATCCATTTGGGCATGATTTATTTTCCATCCATTGTAGTGGTTCTGAATATAGCAAGCACAGCATGGAACTTGAGTATGGATAGTGCTAAGAATGTCTAGCTGTAGAGTACTAAAGGAGGTGTGAGGTAGTGCTAGGGCTACGTGTGCTGGGACAGGAGGTAGAGTACTAAAGGAGGTAGAGGACTAAAGGAGGTGTAAGGAGGTAGACTACTAAAGGAGGTAGAGGACTAAAGGAGGTAGAGTACTAAAGGAGGTAGAGGACTAAAGGAGGTGTAAGGGGGTAGACTACTAAAGGAGGTAGAGGACTAAAGGAGGTAGAGGACTAAAGGAGGTGTAGGGTAGTTCACTAAAGGAGGTAGAGGACTAAAGGAGGTGTAGGGTAGTGCACTAAAGGAGGTAGAGGACTAAAGGAGGTAGAGGACTAAAGGAGGTAGAGGACTAAAGGAGGTGTAAGAAGGTAGACTACTAAAGGAGGTAGACTACTAAAGGAGGTAGAGTACTAAAGGAGGTAGAGGACTAAAGGAGGTGTAAGGAGGTAGACTACTAAAGGAGGTAGAGTACTAAAGGAGGTAGAGGACTAAAGGAGGTGTAAGAAGGTAGACTACTAAAGGAGGTAGAGGACTAAAGGAGGTAGAGGACTAAAGGAGGTAGAGGACTAAAGGAGGTGTAGGGTAGTGCTAGGGCTAGGGTAGAGTACTAAAGGAGGTAGAGGACTAAAGGAGGTGTAGGGTAGTGCTAGGGCTAGGGTAGAGTACTAAAGGAGGTAGAGTACTAAAGGAGGTAGAGGACTAAAGGAGGTAGAGGACTAAAGGAGGTGTAGGGTAGTGCTAGGGCTAGGGTAGAGTACTAAAGGAGGTAGAGTACTAAAGGAGGTAGAGGACTAAAGGAGGTGTAGGGTAGTGCTAGGGCTATGTGTGCTGGGACAGGAGGTTATGTGAGGACAGAAAGGGTCTTACCCAGGTGGTGTTCCTGCTGTTGTGATCAATGAAGAATGGCCGTCCATTGGGAGCTATCCGCATCTCCCAGCCTGGTGGTAGGAAACTCTGGGGAGTCTTGTGCTGAGACTTGGGTGAGCTGAAGGGGGACGCCTGGGGTGACTGGGGATTTGAGACAGTGTCTTTCACAGCTCGCCGTGCCTGGATGTTATTGGCCCCCTAGAAAAAAACAGGATTTATAGGTATGGGAAAGTTGGTTCCTGAAGGATGAACTTTCCTAAAGGCCCTCGCTGAGAATGACATCTAATGACAATTACTGTGCACCAGGAGCGCTGTGTAAAGCTTTAGTTCAGCAGTGAACTTTGGTAATTAAAAATTTCTCAGGATTAAAAAAAGTTTTCCAAAGAGGATTTCACCTTTATGTGCTTTGACACATCACTCACACCTTTTCTCCTAACCTCTCTCTGACGCACACTCTTTTCATATCGTTTTGTAATTACTAAGGTAAGAGGTCTGCTCTCTACAGACAGACACACACAGCCTCTTCAAAAATACAACAGCAGGGTTATCATTTGTTTCCCTGCCACCTCAGAGCTGTGTAATCACTTGAGGATTGCTGCACTGGAAGGGCTTTTCTTTGCTCTTTAAGGCGGCCTTGGGGACAACTAGACAGGCAGGCATTTCTCCACTTCTCCGCCATCATACATTTTGACTAGCCAGCCTACATCTCTGACAAGACACTTATTACAGCAATCATTAAACTAATGGTGTGCAGATTGCGTGATCCTTACATTATTTCATAGGTGCTTCAATACTGAACACTAAAATGTTTCAAATTGGAGCACTCTACTACACACATCTGTTCAAAATAAATCAGTGTTTCTCAAACTTTTTTTCTGGGGACCCACTTTTTAAAAATGACAGACTATCGCGACCCAACTCGTGACTGTGGTAGTTAACAAACTAGATCAGTGGTTCTCAAACTTTTTCTTTCATTCCCCACTTTGATCAAGGGGGCATTCTCGAGCCCCACCTGTCCCTCATTGCTCTAAGAAAGTGGTAGGTCAAGCTTAAAATTGTCAAATTTATTGAAATAATGACAAGTTCTAAATATATCCTCTTCAACAGAGTTAAAATCAGCTGGTGCTGCAGATATAACAATAAATAAATACATAACACATATTTCTGTTTTCCAGCAACATATTAGGAAGCATAGGCCATTTTACAGCATTCTATATTCAATGAAATACCAACATGCTGCATTAAATGGATCCATAATCCAGTCATACTGAGCACTGCTGGTTGGGAAATATTTTTGAATTAAACTTTGCAGGGATGTGATGTAGGCCTACTGTTTAATACATGGGATCACGAGTGGCTCCCAATCAGACGTTTCAGCGATTTCGCTCAGAAATCTCATAGGCATAATACTGTCGCGATCGAGGCGCCTGTCCCATACTCAAGTTTTTTTGGTGAATGCAGTAATCTTATTTGCTAGGTGAGGTAGGTGCTTGTCTTTGCCTTGTAACTGGACATTTAACTCAAATGTATCGCTAAGATATATCAAATATATCGCTAAGATAGGCCAGCTTCGTCAAGAAATGTTCATTAGTAAACGTGCTTGCAGATTCAAACATGCGTTCTTCCTCCAAGAAGAGGCGACCCGGAGCTCAAACACGCGCGACAGCACTTTACCTCGGGAAGGCCACCTTGCCGCTGTGAAACAGTACAGCCTTTTGGTTATCTACCATCTCTTCGCAAAGTGTGGAGAATAGACACGCTTTTAAGGGCCGGGTTTTGATGAAATTCACCACTCACAACAACGTTCAAAATCTCATGTAGGACGGGACTAACTAAGCTGCCTTGACATGAGCGCTTCCCTGTGAATAACACAGTGCGTCCATTGCGCATCGGGTGCTACCTGGGCTCCTGTTTTTCACGTCAGTTCGCGCCCCACCTGGCATGTCTCCGCGACCCAGTAGTGGGTCGCGACCCACAGTTTGAGAAACGCTGAAATAAATAACCACACATCATTTCATATAGGTCTCAACCCAGCTTGAATGGCAAGCCATGAAAAAGCAATGTTGACATGGTAACACCAGATTCCTAACTGCCTAGAAGACCCTCATTACTGCCAGACTTGTTTTGACACGCATCCGATTGTGTTAATTAGGCTTAATGGTTTTGATGACAATCAGTGTTCCGTGGCAAAGAGATTTAATGGCAGTGCCCACGCTCATAACCAATCAGACACCCAACACTCAGACCAACATCTCCACCTGCCTTGCAGCAGAGTGTGTGAGCAGGCATGTCTACTGCAGTCAGTAACACACAGGGTTCTCCTGAGTCCTGACACCGAAGCTCACACAGGCAACTTATTACCACAGGAAGAAATATGCATGAAACGGGAGTATGAGGAATGAATGAGAGAAAGGCACAGGAGTGGTGATTAAAATACTAAAAGTCACGAGGTTCCTCTTTGAGGGCTGTGTGACCTTGGCTTAGGAAGAAAAGAGGATCACTTTCTCAGAAAGCTACTGTGTAAGCTCTGGATACGGTGAGTTAATGAGTGCCACCAGAAAAATTTGCTTGAGCAAGCATACCCACCCACCCACCCACCCACACACACCCACACACACACACGAAGAGTGCATCTAACTTGATATCTACAACAGCTGCTAAACTTACTTCATCACCATGACGCAAGATTTCAGCATCACACTAGGAGTCATGCCCTTCGAGCCAACAGTTACAGAGAACACTTAACGAGAATAGCAGTCAACAGTGAGGGGAGAGGGACAACCAAAACATCTCCATGACCAATGCAATAGTAGCTTTGTCTTCCAAATGATCCCCACACAGCTACTGAGGGGTAGCCTGGGTGTTCCCATGCTGCCTTGCGCGCGATTTGATTCACGCTGCTAAGGCAGCCTGGAGACCATGGAGAACAGGGGGGAAAGCAAGACAATGATGAGCTATGCACAGACGCATTTGATAGACATCCGTGGCACCCAATAAACAGATCTGGGCATTTTTTTCAAATACGAGAAAATGAACGTTTGGTTCCCAGACCACGTCTCATTGAGAAGTGGTGGCGCTAGCCAGGCTAACTGAGGGGTGCATTGCATAATGAACATGGTTAAGTGACCCTTTCAAGAGAGTTCCATTATCAGCATCATAGTTGGCCCCACAAGGCTTCCGTTTTAACATTCCATATGTTATCTTAAAGGTGCGATTTGTAGGATTGTTACCGAACGTTCTATAGGCCAAAATCAAAACACTGGTGAACGTTCTCAAGACTACCAGACGCGAGCCTCTTCTGGGTTGCCAGAGGTAATGAAGACTTAGCTAACGTTAGTTGACCTGCAGCTGCTTTAACGTTTCTCCAACCATGACCCAGCTACACATTACGGAAACAGTGAAAACAAAAAATACCTCTCTAACCAACATAACATCAATGCAGATGAAGTTTAGCTAGGCTACCTGTTGTGGAGAAATATGGCCAGCTCTGCGTCAGACTTGATATTCTTCGTTTGACGAAGACGTCACCATCTCAGGAAGCTCCTCCGATGCCCACTTAATTTGTTTCTTGTTTTAATTTTGGAAATTTGCCTGCCTTTCATAGGCGTTCATGACTATAACTGACAGCTGTTGACAGTTGGTCTTTGCTAATTTGGCAACCCAAATAGGAGGACGCGCTAGCCCATTATTAATACGCTATTCTAGAATTAATCATTCAAAACATAAACGAAAATTCCAAGAGATTCCGCCCCGTAACTCATTTTTTTTCATGGGTTTTACGGGTTAGAGTAATGTTGTCAAATAAGCCATTACTTCAATTTATCGTGTTTTCTTACTCTTTGACAACATATGGTGATCATTTTTGGAATGGTTACAGTTTATTTTCCATTTTTTCCTACATACTGGACCTTTAATGCAGAGGAAGTCGATTGGGAACCAAATAGAACGTTCAAGCATTGTTTTTGTTTTTATTGTTGAAAGGGTCTATAATCTGCAGGTCCCCTCCAGACCTGCTCAGCTAAAGCAGGGGTCTCTAATCACAACCACATGGTCCATTACACATTAATCACAAACTCTACTCCTGATATCAAAACAAACAATTACAGTAGATGGACAAACCACCATCAATCCCTTCACCAATACAGGCTAAAAAAGTAATCATCTTATTAAACAACCTCTCTGATCAAACATAATCCCTGCAGATACAAAACTACAATTACACAATCATCTTTCTCACAGTTTCTGTATAAATGGTAGCGTGCCGAGTCTGAAAGCAAATGGCAGAAAGATATTTAAGGTGACAGTGGAACTAGATGCAATGCTGTTTCATGCTTACATCCAACAGATGACCCTCTAATGACACATATATGGCACAGAGACAGAGACAGACAGACAGACATAGAGATGAAGACACTGAGACTGTTACAGGGGAAGAGAACAGGAAATGACAACAGCAGAATGGCAGAACCTGATGTGAGCACAGTGAAAAGAGAGAAGGGATGAGAAGATCAGTTAGACAAGACACGGAGGGAAGACGGTGACGATGGGACAGGACAGCAGACAGACGGAGAGGAGGAGGATGGGACGCTGCTCTCACCTCCAGCGGGGTGGAGAGGGTCACTGTGGGGGAGCTGAGGCTCCTGGGCCGGCGCAACTGGGGCTCGCTTAGGTGGCCGCCACTGGCCCCGCCTGCTGGCGTGGCTGGGGTGGCCGGTGTGCCTGGGGTGGCCCCCCCGCTGGCCACTGCTCCAGCCGAACCGCTGGTGCCGTCTTCTGTGTGCTGTCGGGGGGAGAAAGGGCCATTAAAGAGAGGCAGCTCAACGCATGCGGCCGCAGCTCTTCTGCAGGAGGTGCTAATGAGAGGAAAAGCCAGAGAAGACACAAGGCAGGAAACGCCTCTCTGAAGGATGAGACAGTAGGCTGAAGCTCGGGTCAGCTGAACAACTACAGCCTGCAATTTGGTCTTAGTTTACTTAGGGCGTTTTCACACCTGAAAGTCCGGACCAAGGTCCCAACCAACCTTTGTGTTTAGTTACATTTAATACATCTGATCCGGTTAGTTCCTGGTTTCGCATTGCAATTTTGCTACCGCACTAAAGAACGTTGCATGACATACCTATGCCCTGTTGTTACCACCTACATGTGCTGTGTCTCCCTTTGATTGGTTTGTTTACAGGCGTGCGTCGAACGTTGGTGTGTTGCCAATTCGGCAGGTAGCCTTCTCCTTCCTAAAAGCACCGCTTTTTCTTATGGCTTCACATAGCCCAGCTTTATACAGCCTAGCCTACTGCTGCCGCAGTTTTTTTGTTTCCAGCTTCAGATGGCATTGCTCTGCTGTCCTTTCATATCCTCCCTCTCTCATCCTCTCAAAATTATCTTGAAGATGTCAGCATTTTTATGCATTTTTTTCTAAATCTGCTATACCAAATTGTAATAAAATAGTCCATTAGATCCCGTGTGCGTCTGAGGCTCATTTTAGGCCATTTATTTTCCGGTTATTTTTCTTCTTCTATGGTGACTAGCTGCCTCAAATTCCTGTAATTGGTCTGAAAGTCCGAACCATCCAAAAAGTGTTTTTATACTGCAAACAAACTGAACCATGGTTCAGTTTGATCCGGACCGAGACCACCTTTTTTGGTCAGACTAAATGTTGGTCTTTTGATCTGGACTGTGGTTCGAAGCACCTTTCTCACCTGCAAAGGACCAAAGGTAGATATGAAAACGCCCTTAATCTTGATCAATTTAAATATATCCACGTGTAACTTTACATCCATGTGTTTGCAACAACTGAAACTATGAGTCTCTTTCAGGGCTACATCTGACTAGGAGCTCCTCTCATTGAGATGGCTACGCAAGTGGATATTCAAGCCAAGTTCTCTATCTAGCCTTCCCTACATAACCAGACAGTACATAAGGCACACAGTGAGTGAAGATAGAAGATTAAACAGAACACAAGACAGGCACTTCTTTGCAACCGCTAACACTGCAGAAAGGAGGACCAACTGGATTGGTCCGCTAGAAGAGAGCTTGGAGAGAAAGTGTATCAGCCAAATAAGGAGGAAGGGAAGGAAACTAAGCCCACCATGAGGAGCCTATTCTCTTTTCATCTTTTATTCATGGTTTATGGCTGATTCATTTGAAACTTTTTAAGATATCACGAAAACAGATGCCATCTCCGTTTTAAACAGTGGGAACAACAGCAACAGTAAAGGGCTGCTTTCAGTGCCTAGAAAGAGATGAGTAACAGGAAATAAGACACTGAGAGAGACTGAGAGTGGTTTTTCCATTGGCACTTTCGCCAAGCTGTGCCAAGCTAATTTGCATTTCCATTACAAGTTGAACAGTGGCAACCTGCAGAAGACTCATTTTGGACGTCTCCTCCGTAGGGCAAAACCTCGCTCCTGTGTTACACTATAATATCTCTTCTGTGATAGGCAGTCATCACTCGAGACATATATAAAGCAGATCCAGTTATAAAGTTGGATCTGAAAACTTTCAATAGTAACTATACAACAACAGTAAATGGTTATCTGAGAACTAGCAAGCTTGCAAGCCAGTCCACATGGAGTTAGAAACAGATAACACAGTTAGAAGACAGCAAGTATGCAATATAATGGAATCAATATTAACCATATGGAATGGAACCAAGCAACCTCCATTATCTTTGAATAAAGACAAATTACTAGCTTGGAAACTAAACAGGTTGCTTTGTTTTTACACTAAACCAAATATTTCCTTCATGGACTAATGCTATATATACATTGTACCTACATGCATGTATGGCAACTGGGGTATTATAGAGCAAACATAAGGCTAGAATTCTTTGCCTCCATTTCCTTCAATATTTTTGTACCTTGGAGGCATTTATCCATTGCATATATACACACCCTTAAGCTAGTAGACGCTGAGGTATGGAAATGCAAATCTAGACTCTGCTTGGTCAACCGGCTAAGCTGAGCACAGCCAGGCCAAGCGACGCCATTCGTATGGAAAAATGGCATTAGAGGCAGGACAATAAGAGGAAATCATCCAACATGAAATGCATGCCCAAAACATCAATGGTTTGTTAGCCTCGTCTTGATCTGAGAGGCCCTTGACCTGGTTGCTTTGTATACCTGCACAATTGGCCGGGTCCAGGTGGTGGTGCGGCTGTTGTGGTTGACGTAGTAGGTGCGTCCCTTGGCGTCCTTCCGCTCCTCCCAGCCAGGGGGCAGGCCTGGGGTGGTCAGCGCATAAGCCGCTGATGGAGACTGGGCCAGCAAGAGGCAAGGAGCAGGTTAGGATAGCGCAGAAGCAAGCACACAGCTTTCCACTTACTTACTTACACATCCATAGACATGAACAAGAAGGCCAGCTCATTAGGAATAACAGAGGAGAGAAAAGGGACAATGTGTCCTCCACCATGTTTAACTGTGTCAGCTCTTAGTACTGTAAATACAGCATCACTTTGCATTTAGATTTTAATCCCTTTTATGGAATTCCCAATCTAGCAAGTCTCCTTCAAGGGTTTCCTGGCACACTAACAAAGACAAAGAGTTGAGTTCGGACTAAAAACATCTGTGTTCCACATCTGTGTGGCTGTCTTACAAACCTGGTTGAATAGGTTTTGAAAACCTTTGCTTTATAACAAGTTAAACATTTGTGACATGGACCTGTAAAGGAAAATGATGTTCCTCTGTATGAGGTTCAGTGCCAATGTGGTTCATGACCAGGGGGTGCAAAACATAACTCTTCAGATGACATGAAAACATAAACATAAACATAAACACAACCAGAGAGATTTAAGAGTGAATGTACGGACACAGTGAGCAACAACTTTAACATTCAGAAATAGACAGTGTAATCCAACTTTGTGAACAGGATGTCCAGTGATCTACAAATGTTCAAAGACAATCATGCACAACTGCTCTGAAAACACACAGCCTCACTCCTAGGGAACAAAGTGACGTCCACAGGTGGTCACTAGAACCACACACACTACTTCAAAAATGCAGGGGTTGAGCAGGGCTATGTCAGGAACAGGGGGAGGGAGCAGTGCTGTCTGGAGACCACCACTGACGTTACCTTTATGTTTACTGATCGCCACAACCTGGAACCCCCTTTCACGCGGGATTTATAGTATGAAAATAAAACTGACTGTGGAGAAAGGAAGGCATGTCACAGTCATGTCAATAAAAAAAAAAAGAGGGGGAAAAAGATGTGTACAGTGGAAGTGTATAGTGGTGGACACTGGTCAGGGATATGTGCAAGAAGAGAGACATTACCATGGGCTCTTCAACGCCTGTGACAGTTTGAGCTCTGCCTCGCCTGGCCTGGGAACTCTGCTGGCAGATAACAGCTGGTTTAACAATGTGACCAAAGAGGGTGGGGGCGGTAAAACGCAAGGAAATCTGGTAAGGGGGCGGGAGATGAAACGAAGGATATAACCTGGAGTAGTGATTTGAGAGTTGTGAGGTGAGGAGTGAAGGTTTGAGAACACCATAAAGCAAGGCTGACTTCCCATACAGTGCTTAAGTCAGGTCTGAATATGATTTCCAAGGGGGAAAAACACCAATCATTTAAGGACCAGGCTTAAAACACTGTGTAGAAAACTATGCCCCACAGTTTTTAGATTGGGATTTAAATGCAGTATGTGGTGGGGGATCGGGGAGGATGGTGGGAGTGTGAGGGAGGCCGGACCGGACTGTGCAGCCAGGTGCACATGGGCACACGGGGAGGAAGAGAGAGTGTTGCTCGGGAGAGAGAAAAGCTGGTGAGACTTCAGATAGAGATTTACCCCCCCCCCCCCCATGAATTATAATTATATTTGATTATAAAGCTGCTCTGATTATGGAGTGAGAGAAGCATGGCAGCATGGAAAGGTCATCACGGGTGATTATGTCTGCCAAAGAGGTTAACTGGAGAGGTTGGGAACGACTAGTGCAATTACCGCAACTATTGTATTCCTGTCTCAGATTTGATTATTCTCATATTAGTAGGCCACTGTAACTGCACTGTAATTTAATCACTTGTCATCTAATACTACATCAGAATTACAGCCAAATTGTTTATGCTGAGACCTTTAGCTTGCTCAAGAGTATAATTTTAAGTCACATCCTCGCTATAACACATCAATTGCAAACTGAGTCATCACCGGCGCACAGATGCACACATACAGTGTGACAAACTGTTCTGCTCTGTAAATGCCACCCACTCGGTTAATATCAATGAGGTACGGCAAGACTATGACAAATCGATCATTTGTGCTTCCAGGAAGCCCCTTACGCCAATTTGCATCCCACAGTCTTACCACTCCAGCTTTCACAGCTCTTCAGGACGGCCAGTGCCAAGAGCCAGAAAAAATTGTAAGATGAACAAAAAATAATTTAAAAAATGTGTGGTCCTATTAGCTCAGCCACAACTTAGTCTATTAGCATATCACAGACTAACGTTGAACTCTTAGAACCCCCAACAGACATTTGCCAAAGTCTCTCTACCAAAGTGCACTCAGACTGAAAAGGTTCACAGTGAGGGAAGCAAATATAGTAACAACAACTGCTATGTCCAGCTGGATTAAAGCTGTTCTGTAGGCTACATGGGCTGCCAGATGAACTATAGATCATATAGCTGTGATACCCTAGAAACGATCATGTGTCAAGAAGGCCTACCTCCTGTGACACATCCTCACATTGTCTGAGGCTATGAAGCCTGTTTTCTCGCTCAAGTCAGGTGACCAGTGAAGTGTGGCCTAATGAGGTCATGGCTGGCGGCCGTCCACAGTGACAACTCTGCAGCGTCTGCTACCATTCACAGAGCTTTCCCACTCGGCTCGGGATCCGTCAGCGCTCTCCAACTGCTAATGCACGTATCGGCACTAGTAACCTATGTCGCGGTCTCGTCTGACTCATTCATTATTAAACAGTGATCTTAAATGAGACTGTTACCAACACCATTTTAAATGAATCCCACACCTGCATCACTATCTGCTGCACCAGAACTGAAAGACCTGAAAGAGTTACAAGAACACTTCCATAACTTCTTATTTTGGTGCTATGGCAAATGAGATGTTTTATAGAAAGGATTGTATATAATATGTATAAATGGGTAATGATTTGAGACTTCAGGTCAACTGGAAGCTTGTAACTCTTCAGGTCTGTCTGTCCCGACGGTTTGTTATACTGAGTTCACCAGTGAATCATCAGGAGCGGGGGGCACAGTAGGGACAGGCGAGGCAGACAGGAGAGCAAAGCAGGAAGAGCAACACGAGCGAGCACAACGAGCGAGCAAAACGAGCGAGCAAAACGGCATACCGTTGGAGGGGGGGGCTGGGCCTGCTCGCTAACCCCATCAGTCATACTGGAGGAACGTAGTCTGGAGGAGAGATGGCTCTGCTGTGGACAGCAGGAGGGAGGGAGGAGCAGAGAAAAGAAAAAGACATACAAGGATACAAATGAAGAAAAGTACTGTTATTAGAGGTGTTTATTCTGTGTGTCAGTTGTTATAAACTAAAGGTTCTTTGTCATGTTACAACATCACTCCCCTGGGATAAGTTATACCTTAACTGCATGATCAGTTTGCGTTATATGAGCTACTTGTTGGGAATGTTTTCACAGATTAAGGAAATCCTTCCTCTGTTTCTAAACAGATATTAATCTGTGCTGTGTTGTGTTGTGTCACCATGTTGAAGTGATCCTTGTCTGGATTGGGTTGTTGACATGATGTGCTTACCACAGCAGAGCTGGGCCCTGGCATTTCCCCGTTAGAGTCCGGGGTGAGTGACAGGCGGAGGCTGATCTCCTCAGAGAACTCCGGCCCACCAGGCGTGGCCAAGGACGGGCCTGGCTGAGACTGGTTAAGAGAGTCAACAGGCTCCTCTGTGATTGTTTCCCATGTCTGCTGGGGGAGGAGGGGGACAGCAAGCAGCGCTGTTTTCACTTTGATTCCACGATAATATGCCAGGCTCTACAGTGTTCTGCAAGCAACAACAAAATGGAGAAGGCCCCTACAGGGAAAAAGTGTGACTCGGACACTCACATCGTCCGCCTCTCTGGGCTCTAGGTGCTCGTTCTCCAGATCCTCACTGATGTGTCTGCGTGAGCGGAACACTCGATGGGCTTCTTGGTTGATCTGCCGCAACTGGTTGTCATTCTCGGTCTCTGACACCACATCCCTAAAATGAAGAAAGGAGAAACTCACCCACTTTTTAACACTACGGTGGCATATCTGAAATGTACAGTATTTCCATGATGAAGTCAGCATCAGAACACTGATTTAGAATGGAGAGCATGAGGGTCCTGACAACAATAGCATGTGTGAGTGAATTGTGTACATACACAAGAGTTGGCCTCTTCCATTGCGTAGTGCGGTTGTTATGGTTGACATAGTAGGTACGGCCCAAGTTGTCGACCTTCTCTTCCCATCCAGGGGGTAGTGGGGGCAGAACCTGTTGGGGACGCTGGGAGCCTGGGTCAGTCGAGTCTTCCCAACCCTGGAGAGAGGGAGAAGGAGGGAGAAGGAGCCAGAGAGAAGAAAAGTCAGAAGGGCAGGAATAAGATGTCGGGTAAAGAAAACAATGGGGGCGTGTGGGCAGTGGTCATGAAGGGAGTCAATATGAGAGAAAGGGAGCATATCTTAATGCCAGGCAGACAGAGAGGGAGACAGGAGGAAAGTTTAAAAAAAAAGGACAGTATGGATGTCTTGACAAGAAAGAGAGCGGGTCAGCAAAAATGAGTGCAGAGCTGGAAAAACGACAACAAAAAGGCAGCTTCAAGATATCTGACATCTTAAACAGCACACTACATTTTCTCCAACTGCACACAGGCAGGCAGACAGACAAAAGGACTTTCCAAAAGATCACATTTCTCCAGAAAATTAGGGGAAGTAGGTAAATGGTCTTTCCAGACAGTGCTTCTCTCTTACTCCGTGTGTGTGTTTGTGTGTGTGTGTGTGTGTGTGTGTGTGTGTGTGTGTGAGTGAGTGAGTGAGTGAGTGAGAGAAAGATATTTTAGAAGGGAAGAGGAGTCAAAAGAGAGCACTACTATATAATGAGAAATTTAAAGACCGGGTGATCAAAAAGAAAGGCACAAGAGAACTTTTCCAGACAACTAGGATGGCTAAAGATCATGTTGTACCTCTGCCTCTTCTCTCATTTCATTGTTTTCTTCTTCCTGCCCTCCATTTTTTGGCAGATAGGCCATCTTCAGACGTAGGTACCCTTTCACCCGGGATTTGTGACTGCCATGTCCACACAAAAGACAAGAGAGTGACAGGTGGTACTATATCAACATTGACTGACATTTCCTCTAATACATTAATTAAAATATGGAAGCGCATAAAATTGGAGAATACATTTGCAGGAACACTTGATTAAAAAAAACAAAATTAGGGCTGTCAAAATAACTGATTAATTTTGATTAATTAATTTGAGAAAAAATAACTGATTAAAAAAAAATAACGCAGATTAATCGATTCCGTATGACCCCGAGCCGTTGTAGTCAGTAACCATTAGACTGTAAAAAGAAGGAGAGAGAAGAAAATGTGCTGCCTAGATCATTGATTGGAACATTTACTTTTAAAAAACGGCCTGATGGTGTTGATTAAAATAAAGTCCTCTGCAATGTCTGCAGCAAGGAATTTGCATATCACCGGAGTTCATCAACTCTAAAGTCGCACATCAATGCAAAGAAATAGTGTTGACATTGAGGGGAGTGTTAATTTATTTTCATTGTGTCCCCTAGGTTATATCTGTGGCCTGACATACCTTTAAAAAAAAAAAAAACTTCTTCCCGAAGCACTTTTGAATTTATTTCCTCAGCATATTAGGTCATATCATAGATTATTATGGCCATTATTAAAATAATAATAAAACAGTTTTTGAACTTTAATGTCACTAATGCTGATTATTCGATGATTCATTTGAATTTAAATATTTAAAATACTTTTACAGCAAATATTATATATGCGATTAATTTAGATTAATTAATCACAGAGTATGTAATTAATTAGATTAACTTTTTTAATCGATTGACAGCCCTAAAAAAAAATACAATGTTTTATAACGTTTTGGAAAATATACAATAATTTGCATTTCCAACCAATAAAAGACTCGATGATGTCACAGAGATTTACACTTTGCGATAAAACTACAAACAAATGTAAGGTGATAAGGTCAAAAGTTAAATATCTAGGCCACTTTTATGACTAATTTTATGAGTTGATTCATACATGGTTCAGAGTTGGCAACATTGCAGCCTTTAAAAAAAAAATAAAAAAATAATAATAATAAAAAAAAAAAAATCTTCATCATAGCACACTAAGCAGCAAAAATGATCATTTAACAATAGTAGCTCAGCTTATCATGCTGCTCTATTATGCTAAATCTACAAACAATATACCTTTTAACTTTGCTTACATAAGCACTGACCTTCGAGGACGCAAAAGGAAGTCTTTAAACGTGTATGGCCGCTCCATTGTCGGGTCCTCTGTCTGTCAGTGAAACAAACAAAACATTCACCACTTATTCACTTCTGTTCAGTCAACATAAAAGTCAAATGAACATTCAAATACACACAGACCGAAACCTAAATGACAACCAACTGGTTAAGGGGAGGTGGGCCATTGGATTATGTCCAGGGAGTTCTTACACAACAGCCCTCTCCTGTTACAAATTTAACAGCCCGCAGGTTGTATATTCATGGCAAAGGAGGACCTGTCATTAGTGGCTTCTGAGGAATCAGAGGACTTTGTGCTCTGCCAGAATGGGGACAAAAACATGCACTGGTCTAAGAAGCTACAACAAGAGAGGGTCTGTATGGGCTGATTGCTTAGTGTTAAATGTGTGAAACAGCAAAAGTATCTTAATGTTATCCATTATTTCAGACTTCAGATTCTGCCTTGGTTGAGGAGAGATTCATTCCCATTAGGCACCCATGTTATTAATTATGTAGTGTTATGTTCCAGATGAGAAAAACCCAAGCAAATGTAACAATATATGGACACTGTAAAAAATATCACCAAAATTCAGGCTACCGTAGGTAGTTAGCTAGTGTTCATTAGTGCAACAAAATATTTTGACTATTGTTTTGATAATTGATCTGTTTATTTTTTTTTTTTTTTTAAATAAACCACTTGGTTTCTTTTGAAAATACAATACAATACAGTTTTTACATCTCAAGATTCAATGTGCACAATCCGAAGCTTTATTTTCATTAAACAGATATTCTAAACAAACTGATGCATTTGTAGTAGTTTTAGAAAATGCTCCCTATGTGGTGGACAGCTGCTACTGCCCTGGTGAGATTTGTTACTCATGACAAAATTGAATGGTCCATAGTTAGTTCATTTTAAGACGTGGTTAACATTTCCTTAGAAACTAGCGAACCATTTTGAAGTCAAGCCTGAGGTATCGCAATGCAATATTACCAGGAAATTAAATTATTGATTCTAAGTGTTCTGATTGCATGATCATAATAAGTTGGCCATTAATTGATTCTCCAGAGAAAAAAAAAATCAGAGAAAAAAAAAGTAAAATAAAAACATTCGATTCTATCAACACTATCGATTCATGTTAGGTAAGATCTACTCAGAGCCCACACTGCATATGCAAATGGCCTCGGCTATGCTGCTGTAAGCAGAAGTTATATGCGTGTATGCCGTTTCTGCATAAGGTGGGTAGCTCCAAAACGGTAGCCAATTGGAAAGACTTTGTCTTGGAAACTCCAGACAAGTGCTGCCACCGGTATTTGAGGGACAACTGAGGAAAATCTAATTTTTCACATTGATCAAAAACATAAACTTGAATTAAACAAATTAATTTGATGTATCGCCCAGCCCAAGTATGAACCATGGGAAAGCAGTGATGGTCATTGTAAATAAGGATGTCCATTTGACTATTCTGTATTAAATTTGAAAGTTTCAATCAATTTCACCTTACCATGGTATGGTTTTTAGGCTGTCATGCAACTAATCGTGGCTCATTGCGGCTACTAATCAACTTTGCAGAGAACAGGGTTTGCATTGTATGAGAGTTGCTTTAGAGAAAGTTTGAATGTGAGTTTGATCGTCGGCTGCACTCCCAGGAACCCTGTCTAAGACCTACCCCTCTGTTTACATTCCGATTGGCCTTCTTTCCACTCCGTACAGGGAGGTGCTCCCCGCATAGACACATCTAATTACAACAACTGCCTAACCGGCACCATGACAACGATCCCTAAAGCTTTCAGAATAAGAATCAGCTTTATTGGCCAGATTTGCGTAAAAACAAACAAGGAACTTGACTCCAGTTAATCTTTGCTCTCAAAGTACAACACTCACTTAACATATACGAATAAAAAAAAAAAAAAAAAAAAAGTGTTGTGCCTTTTTACACCTGAAAAAGAAATATCCATTCAATACTCACCGGTAAATGATTAAGAGGCACATCAACTTGTCCAAGAAAGTCATCTCTGGTCTGCATAAAGGAATAGATTAAAAGATTTTAACAGAAAGAGGATAAGAAGAGGGAGAGAGGGGGAGAGAGAGAGAGAAAGAGGATAAGAAGAGGGAGGGAGAGAGAGAGAGAGAAAGAGGATAAGAAGAGGGAGAGAGGAGGAGAGAGAGAGAGAGAGAGAGAGAGAGAAAGAGAGAAAGAGAGAGAGAGAGAGAGAGAGAGAGAGAAAGAGGATAAGAAGAGGGAGAGAGGAGGAGAGAGAGAGAGAGGGGGGGGGAAGAAAGAAAGAAAGAAAGAAAGAAAGAAAGAAAGAAAGAAAGAAAGATAGAGAGGTTAATACAGTGCTACCCAAATGTTTGGCTGTCAGTTAGGGGAGTGGCTGAGTGCCAGAGGGACTAATAGGGGCAAACCACAGTGATGAGAGAACTTATACACCTGTGTGACCCAGAAGAGGAATGTGTGTAATCAGCAGGATGCAAAGAGATACAGCGAGAGACAGAAGTGGAAAAGAGTGAGAAGAGAGAGAGCGACCTGAAGGGGACTGGAAAGCCAGGAGCAGCTTGTGCACCAAAAGGTAATGTTTCAGCAGGGGAGGAAACCCAAACAACCCAGAGAGGACCAGGGGTCTCAGAAAGGGACAGAATCAGGGGTGGAGCTTTAGAATAGGTGATCCCCCATTCATTACGCCACCCACATCTGAACCAAACGGTGAGATTGACAGGTGTGACTGACAAATGACTGAACCACTCTAGAGGGTGGATTACCTGTCCAGGGTTGACATGCCCATTCTTGGAGCGACCGAGACCAAAGTGTGCCTGCATGTGGAACAAACTGGTTTAAGAGAGCAATGGGCAGCACACACAGCCACATCACACGTGTTTAGGGACTTACAAGGTAGGTGGAAATGGGCTGGTGTCTCAAACTATATCCTATGGAAAACCAATAATGTACACAATACATCATGGCTATGATCTGACCAGAAGCAGGAGTGCCATGGATTCTTAGCAATATCACATTTGGTTTCCAATTATTTTTCTGAATATTTACTAAGCCATGAAACTAAAAAAAATGAAATCTCCAGCAAAACTGTTATGCCACTAGTAAAATTTTGAAAAAACGGAACATATGCACATTCGGACGGAAACGAACAGGAGAGTGAAATGGTTCGAATGCCAGGTTCATGATGAAGTCATGATATTATCACAGATCTGTTTCTCAACATATATGTATAAACATAAATATGCTAAAAATACCTTGCATTCAGAGAGAGAAAAAACTAAATGGAAAGCTTAAAACAGGGCTTAAAACAGCTTCTTATTTGGGATAGTGTAACTTATCTTTAAGGCCTATGCAAACGAAGAGAGGCAAAACAGGGATAATCAATGGAACAATAAGCTCTAGGCCTAGATTAGTCCAAGGACAAAACCTAACAGAGCTAACCAAACCTATATTTATTTGGCAAAAAAAAGTTGGAAACATTCAGAAGCTACACCAACTAAGGTGACTCCATAGGTTAATTTCACAAAAGAAAGTTCCAGACACAAAGGGCCCAAATATGCATAACTAAGACTCAGCACAGTAGCCCTGTTTTCTCTTCCAGTTTACACCCAAGACATTCATAAATAAAAGATTACATGAGTCAGTCAGTCCATAATAGCGAGTGTCCTATGGGTCACAAATTCTTCAAGAAGTACCAACACTACACTGAACAATAACACTGTGTACAGAACAGAGGAAGCAGAGATATGCGGAGTGCTTATGGAATCAGTTAAACAAGCAATGTAGACTTTTTGCTGATATTTTCTTAAGAATATGCTTATCTTTCGGTGTAATCTGCAGCCACATTTATTGGGGTCATAGTTGATGTACAGCTGTCTATATCATGCAGTTTATGGGGATGAAGAGAGTAAAAACAGTTAGGAACAGGAAACAAGAAAAACTGGTAAGAATTGCTCAAAGACATGGGCTACAAGACGTGGGTAAGATCCCCAAATGGAGAAGGCTATCCACACAATCCTTGGGAAACACAAAGGGGGAAAAAACATATAGGTAGGTACTGCATATACATTTCACTGATACACTTCACAGAAATTAAATTAAGGGGAAGCTGTACTTCCCATGCAGTCTTAAAGCAATCATCACTGATCTGTTGTGAATGGCAAGTATATCAGTCACGCTGCAGATGGCCAATAAGTAGACGGAAGCAGTAGCGGCTGGCTGCACCTGTGTGGAATTCTTTAAACAGGAAAACTCCAGCAAGACCCCAGTAATAAGCAGATTTTCATTTCTCTAACACCTTTAAAGTAAGGCATCACAAGCTATAGTAAATGTCTTAAGAAATAAAAACAACAAAAGGATTAAACCTAACCTCCTACCTAACCATAACCTCCAATCAAGTCAACTTGATCTCTCTTCAAGAGCCTGTAATCATTTCAAAACGTTTGCTTTGTTGTTATGGGACTGCTATGACAAATCATGTCTAGCTTGTTAAACAAATGTAGGCTATTCTCTTCAAATACACTGTTGCAAACTTCCAGGAGACAGAAGTGAGCGACTGAGATAGATGTCTGATGGCTTTTGCACATTTGAGACATCCAGATGCCTTCTTACTTCACTTCCAATAATCTCATTCAGACAGGTACTGGAAATAGTCAGCCATACTTCCTTTAAGCTTCTGTGGAAAACCTGAGAAGGGGCTTTGAGTGACATCACCTGTTTCAGGACTGCAGAAGCAGTAGAATTTCTGGCACAGTAGACTTGAAAGCTGACCATTGGAAAACAAAATGTCTTCTACATTTGAGAAGAGATCTTGCGGGAAAGAGACTAAGCAATATGAAGTGTTCCAGATAAGTACCTCTCTGATAAGGGTTTAAAATACCATTTAACCTATGATGAATATACTCATACAGGCAATACTCATACAGGCACATACAGGCAATTACAATGTTTATTCAGTACCATTTCTGGTTAAGGTTAAAGCTATTTTGAATGTGGTTGGGAGACATAAGAGGATACCAAATAAAGAAAAAGACTAAATAAAAAAGTAAATAAAAAGTCCAACACCTAATTTCAAACGTGCCTGCTCTGAGCACATGCTATAGAAAGCAACAGGAGAGAGTGTAGCCTTGAGAAAATGCCTCAGATGGAAAACAGGTTTGTACATTAAGAAGCTCAAAAGGTCTGCATGTTGATCTAGGTTTTTTATATACACACTGCTGTTACTGAATTACTGAAGGCTTGTTAAATTTCATATGGTCAGTTTGCCAGTGCTGACATCTTAGATCTTAATCACCATGGTTGCAGCTGTCATGAGAAACCCATGCCGATCCAAGCCAAAAGTAGACGGACTGTTCTGAAAACCAACAACAACGATTCAACAGTGGGCTAAAGATAGCACTATCTCTTTAAATGGGATTAATAGGACTGATTTCTCTACAATAACAGTCAAAATTGTGAAAAATCTGTATGCCTGCTAGAGCAGGAAAAGCCATTGAAGTGTGTAAAAGTTCAAATGCCTGTGGTCAGGATTCGAAAGCCTGTGTGGTTAAGCCCAACTCCTGGCCAGACCTTCGTTGCATTTTCAGTCCTCAGAATGTGACTAACCCCTTCCTGCCTTCCTCGCTACATCCCTTTACCCCTATTTGTGGCTACTTACTCTCTCCGCACCTTGACATTTTAGAGCTGCTTAGATATAGATATATGCCCTTATTAAATTTTGCAAGCTTGATTATTTCATAGTTGAGAGTTCATTTAAAAGCATGAGAGAATGTCATCACTCACAGCAAAACGTAACAATATGTCGTTGAAGCAAGGCAATGACGGAAAAACGCAGACAGCAGTTAAAAGGTTTTCTATGTCATTTAGCATACCTGAAGTTTTGTCCTGACAGGTCCATTTCTCAAACTTGCATCCTGTGCTGACATGGTACCTTGATCTGTACCCTGGCTGAAGTATATTTTAAACTGGGGTTGTCTGAGTTTCTGCTCATTTTGAATTTTAAATGTGCAGCTTTGAGCTCCATCCTCACTCTGGGTGTCCATCTGTGAGGTGGTCCCCAAAAGGTCTGGAGTAGACCCACTTCGTCGAGGGACAGAATGGGATTTAAGTGGCTGAGAGGCGCTCCTTTCCAGGCGGATCCTGGGGTACCGTACAACACGACCTCCTTTAGATCCAACAAAACCAAAGTTAAAAGCTTCCTTCTGGACTTCTGGCTGTCTCGGTTGGTCCTGCTGAAGCTGGAAAACAAGCCTCTGAGGCCCTGGGGCACCATCCAAGTTCTGCTGGACAGACCAGGAGCATGGGCCAGCCTGACTGTCTGATCCATAGGGCAGGATCCTTAATTGTTGGACTTCTGATCCATCTGGCGAGTTCCTCTTGATGCAGAAACCTCCGATACTAATCCCAGGAGAGGCTCCGGAAGATACAGTGTATCCATCCTGAAGATCGCCAGGCCTCACACAAAACACTCTCCTCTTTGGAAGTGCAGGCTCGGTATTGGCGTGGGTGTGCTCTGCACTCGCCCTACGCGAGTATTCAGGTGGAGCATTCCAGCCAGGACTAGGCTCTGTGTAGGCTGGGGCAGGTTCATCTGGGTATCCTGGAGGGGAGTCCTGGTAAAGTGCATCATCCGCAAATATGTTAGAACGCTGGAGGGATATCTGCATCGAGGAGCTCTTAGTGGGCCGTGACTCAGGAGAACTTTGCAGCTGTGGGATGAACATGGAGGAGCTCCGCTTGAGTGAGGCGTCTGTGGCTGGCTGTGCCTCATAGAGCACCCTACCCTGACCCGGTCGCATCTGGAATGACATGGCTCCACCATGGCTCCCGTCCCCAATGTGCTCGTCGTCAGGCTCCTGCAGCTCGGGGGCTGTGTTACTGCGGCCGGCACCAAAGTACAGCCGCAGCCGATGGGACATTCTCTCGTCCTTCTGCCGTCTGGGCCAGCGTTGGGCTGCCTTTGGCTAAACTACTCCCCGTTGGCAAATTTGTGTCCCCTCCTTCCTAAACCTCTTTCTGTGTCTATGCTTCACTCTTGAAAATTTTCCACCCACCTTCTCTCACTGAAAAGACCCAAGAAAGAGAGCAGCGGCGGCAGCAGCAGCAGCTCTCACCACAGTAACAAGAGAGAGGCACTGCCACAGTGAGCCAAAACTTCAGAGTTCTAATTCCAGAAAGAAAGAGAGAGAGAGAGAGAGAGAGTGAGCGAGAGGAGGGGCAGCATTAGAGGAAGGGAGAGAGAGGGGGAGAGAGTGCTAGAGAGAGCCAGAAAGAGAAGGGAAAAATAAAAAGACTCCCATCTGCCAAACTGTTAGGACTGCCGACCGATAGCGACAGACATCAGAAATAGCCAGAGTGACAAGCAGCATTCCAGAAATGATTGGATAAGGCCTGCCTCCGCTCTGCATGGGGAGGTGAGGGTAGGGCACCCAGAGTCATGTGACACAGATGACACCCACTTAGGTCCTGGACACTTCACTCCCATAACCCCCCCCCCCACCCCCACACCACAGTCCTCTCTCAGCTGCTCCAAACCCATCAGAGGGAACAATGCCCAAGGGGGAGGAGCCGAGGCAGAAAGCAGTATGCCAAATATATAGAAAGAATGAACACAAATTTAGCTGATCAACAAATCATGCATCATGAATTTGTGTGGGAACCTACATCCTACTAATTACAACCTCAGATCAAGACTAATCCAACGTATTTTATACAACATTTTACTTGGAAAAAGAAATGCACTGTTTTAAAAACAGCCATCTTCTGTCAAGGGTGGTGAAGAGGGACATGAAAGCAATCGTCTGTGCAGGCAACACATTTTCTAGTCACAGTGCTCATGCTAGTCCTAATCCCCCGCTCTCCTTCCAACCCATCTCACCCGCTCCCCTCCCCAAAGAGTCTGTTTTTATAAACACACTCCTGCTCTACTCACTCCTAACAGGCCAGGTGGTCTTGAGAAAGCCACCCAGCTCACTGTACTGTTAAGAGGAACTTTGTTTTCTAGCACATACGAGCATTAAATTAAGTAGTCAACAAAACTACTGATAAAAACTCATACCCTGTTAGAAATATTATACCCCATACTACAGAAGTTAAAGATGAGCTTAAGTTTAAGTTAATCAGAAAAACAAATCTTAAACTAAAATAAACTAAACTAAAAGTAAACATTGCAATACCATTTACAAAAAAATCAGAACTGAATTACTTCACAGGGTAACCGTTGGAATCTCAAACAGTACAGTCACTGCATGGGTTCATTGTAAAACACTGATAGGATCCAGAAAGGCACTGACAGGTCTGAAGTCTGAGGTGGGGAGAATCCTTGTGTGTGCTTGGAAGGCTCTAGTCCTATTTGATTCCATGGCAATGACACAGGTTGGGTCGGGTCTCTCTCTCTCTCTGTGTGTGTGTGTGTGTGTGTGTGTGTGTGTGTGTGTGTGTGTGTGTGTGTGTGTGTGTGAGAGAGAGAGATGGGCAGTGGTCATAGTGGGCGTTTTGTTCTTGTAGTGAGGGAAATGCCAGCACCCTCAGTGTGGCACTGCAGCAAACTTCAGTGATGACAGCTCCATGTCTTACGGTGTGTTAGGAGATTGGGTCTCTCTCTCTCTGTGTGTGTGTTTGAGTGTGTTAGAGAGAGACTGCAATGTTTCCAGACTAAAGAATACACAGAATTTTCAATAAGAAAGCTTTGTGAGGGATACTGACGTACAGGACAAGGGAATGGGACAGTTGTCCACTGTGTGATGTAAGCAGATGGAACACAGGACAGCCTCATACCAAATACAGAGCAGCATTCATCCTAGCTGAAATGCTACATCTTCAAGGCATGTCAGTTCTTCAGGGATTTCAAGAGATTTGCAGATCATTAGCAAAATCAGAGGGTTTTTTTTTGCGATGCTGCATATTTTCATATTTATCACAAAACAGCAGATAATTGCAGAAAATAAGTCTTGATGTTAAATTGCAATTGACTTCCACTTCTTCTGATTCCTGATGGTGGTATGAGGTTTTGCATAGTCTATCTCAACATAAATATGTATCCCTAACCCTAGAAAATATAGTAAATAAGCAACTCTACTTACTCTAATTGTTTACTATTGCTTGCAAGGTCATTGTAAAAACACAATCTATGCTGCATACTCATTCTTTGCATTCACCTGTAATGCTGTTGTGGCATTCAACTGAATGCACAACGATTGTGGGTTATACAGAACAACTACAGAGAGAGAAAGACTCAGAGATAGTTGTTGATATGTGAGAGACCAGGCACTAGACTGAGGCATCTCTATACACAAACATATAAGCTAGTACTTTGAGCCACACAGAGAGACCAAGCCAGAAGTCCCCTGCAGCTATTAATTGCTACAGTAACTGTCTACTAGTTAAAGGAAAATTCCAGTATTTAGCACTTTGAGTCCCTTTTCTGGTTTGTTTTGGATGAACTAGAGTGGTGGACACCGAAATTTTGACGATTGGTCCGGTCTCGACTTTCTGACTCGTTTTGAATCGCCTTTGACTACTCAGAGTGGCTGCCAACAGGCATGCTCAAACGTGTCCTAAAACAACCCTTAACGTTCGTTTTGAAAACTGTGCAAATCACCGAGTGGTTAGTGGTGTTCGTTGATGTTCCAAAACAAGTAGCGTAGCGAAATACAGTTTCTGTCGTGTTTTATTTGGCATTTTGTAAAATCCCATTGCTTTCTGTTGGAAGACTCATTGCACGTTAATATTACTGTGCCACCGTCTATGCTTCAGGTTCAAATATTGAGCGGAAGTTTATACGCGGTTGTGAGGTGTCTGGAAAAATAGTTCCACAATAGCAAATAAGATGGCTGGAAATCATACAATGCGTCGATATATTTGATTTTAATTAGGGCTGTCAATCGAGCCATGGCCTACTGGTTAGTACTGCGGACCTGTAACCGGAGGGTTGCCGGTTCGAGCCCCGACCAGTAGGCACGGCTGAAGTGCCTTTGAGCAAGGCACCTAACCACTCACTGCTCCCCGAGCGCCGCTGTTGATGCAGGCAGCTCACTGCGCCAGGATTAGTGTGTGCTTCACCTCACTGAATGTACACTGTGTGCTGTGTGTGTTTCACTAATTCACGGATTGGGATAAATGCAGAGACCAAATTTCCCCTCACGGGATCAAAAGAGTATATATACTTAATATATAGACCCAATATCCTCAAATTCAAGGACCCAATGTGTCGATACATTTCAAGCGCAGGCATGGTTAAATCATGTTACCTCAACAGACCAAGGATACCTTGTCACAGTTTTCTTTTATTTTTGGTCATATGACAAATGGTAGGCCTATTCTATTTTTTATGTTTGTATTTTGCATAAAACTGAGCTGAAAAACTTTTTAAACAAGTTAAACTTGTTACCATGAACCTGTTGGTTTATTCATCAATATGTTAAATTAAATATTGAGCAACAAATACTACACGCGGGAAACACGCAGAAATCACGCTGGCCGTGTAGTTCTAACCAACGTAAATCAGGCATACGCATAGGATATCGACAGAAGTGGTGGCGAAATAATAGAAACATGTTAAAGGAGAATTCCAGTGTGATATTGACCTAAAGTGTATTGAAACATGATACCGAGTGTGAACGTATGTCTCATAGCCCATCTCGGCTTGTCCCCTGCACTCCAAAATCTGGCGCTAGTTAGCCGATGCTACCAACAGCTTTTTCAATAGTGGTGCTACTGGAAGAACTGGAATCCATGCATTTCCACTGAATTATTTTTGGAATCTGATCCCTTATCATACCAGTTCATTCTTACTCGTTGCTCGACTTATCGTGACTAAATTCAAGATGGCTGCAATCACTAAACTTCGTGAAGATACTGTCTGTATAAATCGTCTTGTAAGTAAACTACCAGTGCTTTTTCAAAGTTCTCAATGTCTCGTTTTAAATGTCAGGGCCCTCGGAAGTCTACCCATGAAGTGTGGAGATACATTGAGCCTCGTAAATGGGTGTAAAACAGAGATTTATTTGCATGGCTAGCCCGATGCCGAAGCACCATTATTGAAAAAGCTGTTGGTAGCATCGGCTAACTAGCGCCAGATTTTGGAGTGCAGGGGACAAGCAGAGATGGGCTATGAGACATACGTTCACACTCGGTATCATGTTTCAATACACTTTAGGTCAATATCACACCGGAATTCTCCTTTAATAAGCGGATGGAATTATATGGAATTTTTTCCTCAAAACGAAATTTAAGGACTTTCAAGGACCTCCATTTATTTATGTCTGTTTTCAAAAATGTTCAAGGGCCTTGGAATTTTTTTTTCAAATTCACAAACTTTCAAGGATTTCAAGGACCCGTGGGAACCCTGCTGATTTTAGAAAATGTAAACAAATGTTTTTTAAGGAAATGTAAACTACAAAAAGCCATCTCAACTAGGGATGCACGATATATCGGCAGCCGATATATTATTAGCCGATAACTGAAAAAATGAAAATATTATTATCGGTCCGATAACAGAATTCTGGCCGATAATTTGCGCCGATATTTTTTAAAGTCCTAATATAGGCCTATGTAAGGTCCGTCTGGCTACACTGAGCTAGCCTACTTGAGCTTGGTTGGCTATACTTTTTCCTCAATATAATGTCAGCGGTGTGAATGTATTTCACCACTCTAACAAAATCTGTGGATATGCATTCATTTGGGAATCTGTGCATCTCAAAATCCTCTCGTGAATGATCCGCCATTTAACCTTAACAGAGCGGAGCTCAGCCCTATCTAGAGCCGTCTTGTGCTGGTGTGTTTGCACTTTACCGTGCTGGTCAGGGAAACAAATAAACAAACTCGTTAGTGGGACGAGTACATAAGTAGGCCTAGTTCTAAGTTGTGTTTTAGTATTATATTTGCATTACTTTAGCTTGGGTTTTGTATTATTACCTAGAAATATGCTAACCATTCGTGTCTCAGTTCCAGACAGGTCATCATAATAAGTTATTAAAACCTTCGGGGCTAATGTCTTTCATTTCTGCTGCAGCAGGTTGTGCGCAACAGAGTAGACGGACATAAGATACAGTCTGAGGAGTTGCAGCTTTATTCAGTTACCCGCAGTTAAAACTAAACCTAAGTTTCCCTCACAAACTCTGATTTGGTCGCTATACTGTAGCTTATTCCAAGCTGAGCTATTTATGAGCGTTTAGTCCTAAATCAAAACGATTCAAACTCTCTAGCCACTCACTCGCAATTCACTGACGTCAGGTTCACTTAAAGGAGCCACACATACTGTAGGGCTAGGCTACTGTTATGTTGTTGACCGCCGTACTATTGAGGACTATTATGAGTTCTGTCCATCATTTGGTGGTAGGTAAAATTACTGCAATAAAATTATGCTTATTAAATGCTTTCCCCAAATCACTTTTCACAATTTTTTTTCAAGAGCAATATTATCGGTTATCGTATCGGTATCGGCCACAACAAACCAATAAAATATCGGTTATCGTTATCGGCCCTAAAATTCCATATCGGTGCATCTCTAATCTCAACATTATAAGAGCTTGCAAGTAGAGTATTTGAGTTGTGAGGAACAAACCGCCTTTTGAGAGGCCACGGCAAAATGACAAACAACCTTTGTGTTGCAAGGAAAGCCACTCCAGACACGACATGCTCATAACTTACAGGCAAGACAGAGCTTTCATTCACCTTACTCAACACAGTATTCAACTAAGCAAAAACAACATCTTAACTACAAACAAGTATACCTTTGCCTAAAGTCTACTAGCACCAAGTCCTGCATCTAGCCTCTGGGCAAGGCAACTGCAGGACTTCAGGTTTGGCTAACTGTAAGCAAAAAGGCATAGATAGGAAATAGGCATGGTTTATTGAGGATGTAAGGCCCCAAGGAATTATCCCCAGATTGAGCAAAACATGTAAAGTGGGTTGAGACGTCATTTAACACACATGATCAGCAGACCCTGGTGGTAAGGCAAAGCACACAATTAGGGTTGGCCTTCCAGAATGTGAGTGAGATCAAGACATACAAGTAGCATGGAAATCAGACAAAATGTCTGCCACTTACCAGTCTATTCTCATCAAACACTTCGAGCATCAAGCGATGGTTCTGTGGGCAGACCTTAAGGGGAGGTTGAGAACACTACATCAGACGGTTTCAATTCTAGTCAACATAGTTACCTATGCAGACACCAGCAACTTACTAGGAATCACATAAGCATATGCAAGAACATACATGTTTACAGCCATTTACAACCAGAAAGGCAAATAAACAGAGAACTACAACGAAATTAATGAGCAGAGAATACTGCACACACAACTTCAAAAACCAATGTCAGGCCAGTGATTGTGAAGATATACAGGTGGCTTGAAAACAATGATGACATCCTTGGTAAAAAATGCCACACACTTACAACAAATTCCATAGATCATGAGGTATTCCACAGACAGGTCCATGTAAAAAAATCACTTTTATTACATGGGTGCAGGGCTAGATATGAAGTCTAATTCTTCACCCATCAGCACTGTAGTGTGGATGTGACATCACCCAAAAACATAGGCTGTGGTCACTGAAAAACCTTCTGTCTGGCATCTCTGCCCTTTACCTGATATATTGAACACAAGTATTCAATGTCTGAACACATGCATGATGGGACATGCATGCACACAGCATACACACACATAATAATGGGGAGTAGATAGTGTGTACTCACTCTGAAATAGAACTCCTCATTCCATTTGGGGTTCAGGGTCTAGGAAAGCAGCACAAAAAGAGCAAGGTCTTAAAGGAACATGCCAACTTTGTAAGAAATTAGATTATTTGCCATCTACCCCAGAGTTACATCCATCCCATTTTAATCTCTGTCTCCTTTTCTTCCTGTGGATAAACATGCAGCTGTATTAACATACCATCTTATTTATGCAGTGATTTACTAGTCAGATACAGTGATTGATATTAAAGGAACACGGCAACTTTTTTTTGGAAATAATCTTATTTGCCGTCTATCCCTAATCCTATTTTAGCATAATTCACTGGAAATGGGTTAGACCAGTTAGCGTACAGCTAAACAAACTAGATGTACCGCAGAGCGGTACAAAATATGACCGCCGCCCAGTCCAGCACACTTTTTCCACAAAAAGAAATCACGCTGAAAGGCCTATATGATTCTAACTGTCTCACTAAATTGCATTATCCACACTCAATTCTCACTGGTATCTGCTAGACAACAAGTACCAAAACATGATTAGTTCATAGATTTCAAGTGTAAAATTCATTTTATACAACCCCACCTCCATCTTGCCTGTTTATAATTCTGAGAAATTCTTGATTGTTTGTGTTATGTTTATGTTATGTGTGTGTGTGTGTGTGTGTGTGTGTGTGTGTGTGTGTGCGTGCGTGCGTGCTTGTGTTTGTGCCTGTGACATTACTGTGAATGTATGTGTGTGTGTGTGTGTGTGTGTATCTGTTTGTGCACATGTGTGCACATGAAATGGGTTAACATGACCCCTGGAGGCAAACATACGGAAAAAAATGGTCATCCTAGGCCCTACAGTTCTCAAGATATTCACAGAGAACTGTGTCTGCCCTACCCTCCTTTCGGGGGGTCCAGTCCAGCAGGGGGGGCTACAGATCAAAACGAAAAATGACGGTTCCATGCTATCCATGTGGGGGTACATGCCCACCAAGTTTCGTGTACCCCGGTCTTTCAGTGTCCCGGGAATCCTTGTTGGTGTACGTCACTAAATGTACACATAAATTATTTTATTGTAAGGCCCCCCATGAACGAAAGTACACAAAACTTGGCATGCATTCGGAGGGTGTCATAATGATCCTACACTTTTAATTTCGTGCAGTTTTGACCTTGTCAGCCAGAGATATTGTGATGAAAACACCAAATTTTTTGCTTTTTAATTTTTAACTAGGTGGCGCTATACATGAAATAAGTGGTAATGGAATGGGTTGACATGCCCCCTTAAGACCAACATACATAAAAAAGATGGACCTCCTAGACCCTACGGTTCTCGAGATAGTTTTCTGTGAATATCTCCGGCCACCTACAGGCCAGTTGGTGTATAGTAACATAAATTAATTTATTGTGTGGCCCCCCATGAACGGAATTCCACAAAACTTGGCGTGCATACAGAGGGTGTCATAATGATCATACACTTCCAATTTCGTGCAGTTTTGACTATGTTCGGTCACAGATACCTTCAATTACAACACCTCATTTTTACTTTTTTGTGTTTAACTAGGTGGCGCTATACATGAAATGAGTGGTTATGGAATGGGTTGACATGGCCCCTTGAGATCAACATGCAAAAAAAAAAATGGTCCTCCTAAACCCCACGGTTTTCGAGATATTCACAGAAAACTGTGTCTGCCCTACCCTCCTTTCGGGGGGTCCAGTCAAGCAGGGGGGTTACAGATCAAAACGAAAAACGATGGTTCCATGCTATCCATGTGGGGTTACATGCCCACCAAGTTTCGTGTACCCCGGTCTTTCAGTGTCCTGGGACTCATTGACGGAAATTTGGGCATGCGAAAAAGAAAAAAAAAAAAAAGAAAAAAAAGAAAAAAAAAATCTGACTAAACCTATATGACCGCCGCTTCGCTGCGCGGCGGTCATAATAAATACAGGTTTGCTCTGTGTTATCCAAATATCCACTGAAGGTAGCATGTAAACCAGCCAGGGCTGGGTCGGTTCTCTTGTAATACCACTTAATATCATGTGTGGCTGCATTCAAGACAGATATTCCATATAGCGCCTTTAAAATACCCAATGAGACATTGGCTGACACACACACACACACAAAACAAACACAAATACACAGAGAGACAAACATACTCACTCACACACACCACACACCACACACACACCAGGCAAAATAAATTAAACATTGTTAAAAGAACCCTGACTAAAACATTTCACATGTCAGTTATAACTGCACCCATAACGGAGTTATATAAAAAGCCTGAGAAAAGCCTTCTGCAGAATAATCACAAATTACCCATGTAACAGTTGAGACCACACCGCAAAAGAAATATCCCCAAGAACAACTGAGCTTGATTTTCCCAATAAAACTTTATAGCAGAAATAGATACATATTGTATACAATATGTATCTATAGGTACATGGAAACACAAACTTTTATGGGTCCATGATTTGTGCATTTTGTGAACCATACATTTTCCAAAGAGATCAAAGAGGTATTTTCCTACACAGGTACAATGCCTAGTGTCAGTGTTTGTGTATGAGTATCTGGGTGTGTGTCACTTCAGTGGTTATCAGACCAGAGCAATAACCACTCAAGACTCACACAGACATACAACTCGCACACAGTCACTCAGGGTAGGGGGGACTCCTGCTCCACATAGCAGGACACAGAAGAGCTATATTTATCATGGGCTGAGCAGAGCTATTTGGCTCCTTGGTGCGGCAGTCAGAGAGTACACCATCTCTCATCCACACAAGAACACCCCCACCCCCCCCAAACAGGCTTCTGTTCACCTGTTCATCACTTGGTCTGGAGACAACAATTTCATTAACCCTGACCTTCCTAATTATTTTAAAGCCCAAGTAATCATTACTTCTGCCAAGGAGGCTATGGTTTCATTAGTGTGTGATGGTTTGATGGCTGATGTTCATGAAACTTGGCAAATGCTCCACCCATCCACCAAGGAGAGCCCATTCAATTTTGTAGAACCAGGCATTTCCCACCCTTTCTTTAACAAGATTTTGGGAGGGCCAAAGACATGGGCATGCTTTAACCTTGTGGCATCACTGGCCTTGAAGGAGGTCTGCATTCTTCAAGTGCCCTTTTAGTTCTAAGTTGTATTATGTATCCCTAGAATACATATTAATAAATGTGTCCTAGAAGACGTCTTTGTTCCTTATTTAAGAATTCGAAAAGATGCTTTTTTGCCAAGCTTAAGAAAGACAGTCATTAAAGAGCACATTTAAGCACTCCTCTATTCAGGGCTTTACTGTCAAAAACAAGAATATATTAAAGAATGTAAATATTGTTATAAATCGATAATAAACTAGAGGCTAAATTTATATCTTGAGAGACTAAATCTATATCTTGTCTAAATGTACTTACAAAACAATAGAAACAAAAGAAAATTTAAATAAACATAATGCAATAAGATTCATAAATCAACAACAACAATAATGATAATCATGCGTATGAAGGTTGATTTGTTGGAGATTTTGTTTTTGTTGCTTTGATTTTTTGGTTGGGAATTCAGCCTACTGGCAGCACATTTGGTGCCGTGAAAGGTTGTTACGTATCCTGGGTACAACATGTGGCGTGTTTGCAACTGCCACCAACCAACTGTGCATTGTGGTTGTATCCTGTATCATGCTGTGTAATGTTAAATAGGCTTGGTTGCTGCCTCTGTGGGAATCCCCTGCCTACAATAATGAATTGAACACCTCCTGTGTATATCTGATTTTTTTTTATACATATAAAATACTGCATGTCTAAAATATTTTGACAACTGTGCAGTCAAAGTGCTCCCTCTGGTGTTTGTGGCATTTAGAAGAAAGACTCACCTTTTTGATGGTTTTGGTCTGAACCAATGCAAGCTCTCGGTTTTCACTTGCCACATACAAGGACAGCTTAACGTAGGGGTCACTGCAAAGAGAAACGGACAGATGTGGTCATGCACCTGTCTTACTTTTTGGTTTTTCAAACAACATACAAATTTGTTAACATTTTCCTTCAAAGTTGTGACCTCTGCTTAGATACAAACAATGCAAACGATCTCCTTGAAGAGACAGAGGTATGGAGAGCAAGATATGCGCTATATAATTTTTTTTTCAAAATGGCCACCATAAAAAACTCTAAAAATTGATTTGTTGTACAGAATTGACAAAGGAACTTATGGTACAGCCATGAAATTTGGCAGGTATGTGCTTAAGACCAACAATACATTCTAACTGATTTTCCAGTTTAAATGACGGCAATTTTCCAAGATGGCCGCCAAAAAATACCATAGAAATGGATTTGTTGCACAGAATTGATCAAGCAAGTTATTATACAAGCATGAAATTTGGCATGAATGTGCTAAAAAAAAACAATACAATCAAATCTACCTGACTCGCCACTTGGAATGGAAGCCATTTTACAATATGGCCGCCAAAAGACTGAATTTAGCCTAGAAGTGAGCAAGAAAATGATACAAGTATGTAATTTTGTGTGTTTGTGCTACAGAGCAATATAATCAAATCCACCTAAGTTGCAACTTGAAAATGTAATATGGCAGCCATTTTTAAAGATGGCCACCAAATAAGACACTAGAACTTCATTAATTGCAATTAATTTAGCAGATGTGGCCCAAATCAATGTGAACATTCACTACATTTCTGTTTCCTTCTATGATGAAGTCATTGGAAATGCAATCAAGCAAAAATCAAGCAAAGGCACATAACTGAGATTCAGTGTTTCACAAATGAACTATGTACAAAGACTACAAACCCTGGAAGGCCTAAATTAATCTCAGAAATCTCACTGAGGGACAATAGAAGAGAGCGTATGCAACAGCATCAGGACTGACAGAGCCGTACACCAACTTGCCTATCTAAAAAAAAAATTTTTTTTCTTTGTTAACTGTAACAAGGCAAAGAACTTGGATGCCAAGAAGAACAATATGGCAGTAAGTATCTCAGCATGGAAAAATCAGTCCATTTCACAGCAATGTGAGCAATTTTTCAATTGTGTTTTTAAGAAAACACCATCAACATTTCACCCTTTGCTCTTATCTTCGAATGTCCCAAGCTGACAAGCCAGAGCCGTTATGTGATAAGCTAAATCAAACATGTCACGTCCAGAGCCAAAAAAACGAATTCATGACAAAACTTCTTCAACGACCTTGGCTACTTTATGGCTGAGGTTGTTTCTGGTGTACACGCATCTTTTGTTTAACAGCAACCAAATCGAGAAAACCATGAATTGCCGTTATTAGCATATTAGTGTCATTGTATTATTAGCCTGTCATAACCATTTTATTTGTTTGGGGGGGTGGGGGGTGGCATCACGCAACGCCCTCTATTGACATTAAGAACTGGCATTATTAGCATGTTATCACCATGCTATTTGTGTGTCATAAGTGGCTTATTTGTCATTGTGGAACATTTTTAATATCTGTATCACTTCATCCTCTATGGAAACATATTTAATGAGAGTGAACAATTATTTACACCACATTTGCAATTTGCAAATTTCTCGGGTCTTTTTGGACGCCATCTTCGAAAATGGCCAGCATTTCAAGTAGCAAATCAAGTGGATTTGATTGTATTGGTCTTGATCACATCCATGCCAAATTTCATGCGTCCATCATAATTTGCTTTGACAATTCTGTGCAATAAATCAATTTCTAGGGTCTTTTTTGGCAGCCATCTTGGAAAATGGCCACCATTTCAAGTGGCCAATCAGGTAGATTTCATTGTATTGCTCTTGAGCACATACATGTCGAATTTCATGCTTGTATCATAATTTGCTAGGTCAATTCTATGAAATAAATCAATTTCTGGAGTCTTTTTTGGTGGCCATCTTGGAAAATGGCCGATCAGGTAGATTTGAGTGTATTGGTCATAAGCACATACCTACCAAGTTTCATGCTTGTATCATAATTTGCACGATTCTTGCCAAATTGGCCTTGTAGCCGCTCTACTACCTAGACATTATGGGGCAGCCGTGGCCTACTGGTTAGCTCTGGACTTGTAACCGGAGGGTTGCCGGTTCGAGCCCCGACCAGTGGGCCACGGCTGAAGTGCCCTTGAGCAAGGCACCTAACCACTCACTGCTCCCCGAGCGCCGCTGTTGTTGCAGGCAGCTCACTGCGCCGGGATTAGTGTGTGCTTCACCTCACTGTGTGTTCACTGTGTGCGTTTCACTAATTCACGGATTGGGTTAAATGCAGAGACCAAATTTCCCTCACGAGATATAGAGTATAGAGTATATATATATATATATATATATATATATATATATATATATATATATATATATATATAAATAAAAGTATATATACTCTTTTGATCCCGTGAGGGAAATTTATATAAATAAATTGTAGCCCACTATCAGGCCTAAGCAATACACACACATGGGATGCACCAGGCAGGATATCCAACGGTTTACAATACATGGTTTTAATAGTCTGCAGTGTGGGAGTACTACATTTTAATAGTCTGCAGTGTGGGAGTACTACATTTCCTTCCAGTTTGTGTGTGCTGTTACAGTCGCTTGGGTGGCGCAATGAAGAGCAAATAGTGATTCAATCTGTTGCTCACTAAAAGGTAGTATTATGAACCAGGTCGAAATTTAAACTAGTGCATTCTCTGCTAAGTTTGTTGTTATCACTAGATGGGTTCATGGACAGTTTTTTTGTCATTTTGATTAAACTACTCCGATTGAAAAATTCAAGTAGGTCTCACTGCAGAACACAAGATCCAAATTGTGGAGCTGGATCTAGGTCCAGTGGGCGGGGTTGGACCTGCCAGAACACAAGATCCAGGGGGTGGAGCTGGAGCTAAACGTAAAATACACAACATTTTAAAAAATAAACTTAATGACTTTTCAAACAAGTGTGTAAAAGACATGGCTACAGTAGCCTACTAGCTTGGATCTCACAAACTTGCTTGACAGATAAAATATGCAGTTTCCGTTTTAGCAACACTAGGGTCCTATGAAATCCGTTTTATTATTTTCCAAATTCCATCTTATTTCCTATTCCATCTTATTTAATTTTAGTTGTTTCGGATTTATATATTTTTCTTCACTTATAAAAACTCAATGACAGACACATTTCAGCTTGTTAAATATTCAGCAAAGCCAATCATTCAAAATTCTCCAACATTGAGCCAAACATTCAACAAATCTCTGCGCAAAAACAACAGTTAGGGCCTAGGGCCTACATAACTTCAACTACATGGCCATAAATAGGCTGCAAGTTTAGATCTCAATAAAAAAGCACTTTGTAACTCAAAATGCCCCACTACTTAAACGTAGCCTACTTTTTTGTAGATTCTTGTTTTATTTTAAATAGGTGTTGCTTTCTAGAGCATTTAGCCTACCATCGTTAGCACACATCTCCACTGAAGGATGGCTACATGATGGTAAGGCACTTGATGTTGCGTTCTCTCGTTGGTGAGAATCTATTGCAGCACTTTTTGAATGGTGGGTCTGCGTGTCTGCTTGAGGTTGTTGACATTCGTGTCTGGGAATGATGTCTGTACATGTGTATTTGTGTATGTTGCTTATTTTCTTTGTCACACACCAATCAACAAACTCATTTGTTTCGAGATATAATTACTAGGCTACAGAACGGTTTAACTAATGTCTTTCGGTCACGGTTTAGTTTTTTTGTTTTAAAGTAAACTAAAATAAAAGTGAAGCAAGTAGAAAAAACGTCTGTTTATTTAATGTGTCAACAGAATATCTGCAAATTCCGTGCAATTGACCGTTCGCAAAACCCCGCCCATCGAACGCAGATGAGCCAATGGCAGTCCAGTAGCTCCGTGCAGGCAGACATGGCCCGTCAACTTCACCTTACGGCTCCATAGAAATGTATTGGGAGCCTTGATGTTTGTCCGGTTTTATGGGATTTTATAGTGATACGAGTTGAAAAGGACAATCAAATGACATATGAGGGATTAACGCAACGCCGATATACAGAAAAATGCCTTTCAATCTTGAAGTTTTTTGTAATTATGTTAAATTAGATAAAATTTTCTCGTCCCAGATCTCCACTATTTTAAGCAAAGGGTTAGAACTAGGCTACTCCTTAGCAAACCATTACGAACAGTGCTCCACCACATCTGTGGTTTAAGCCACACAGTCAACTCAATGTAAGTAAGATAAATAAGGATGTTAATTATTTTCAGCAGAAAAGCTAGCTATTAGCTAGATATTATTTTTTATACATGTGTCTCCATGTCATACTGCAGTCTTTCAATGGATCGTAAATGATTGTGAATGAATTTAGGTCCGTGGCTCTCTAAAAGACCCTCTTGTGCTGTAACTTTTACAGACATCTTAAAGCAACACCAAAGAGTTTTTTATACCTTAAAATAATGTTTCCAAAATCGTTTCAGTGGTTCATCAACTCGTAACAGGGTGAACGGCAATTCTGCATTCGCTTCTCGGCCCTCTATCGGCTATAACTGCACTATGTAAGTTTGCCAGATCGGGTAGCGGATCTGTAGTTCGATGGAATGAGACATAAGAAACTACAAATTTGACTTGCATCTGATGTCGCAATACATCGTACTGTTATAAATCATGCTAAATATTCTACCTTGTCTGTGGACATCGTTATTTGCAAAGCCGTTGCTGGATAAACAAATAACGTGCGTGCAACAGAGGGAAAGTTCTTTGGTGTTGCTTTAACAGTTACCATTGAATTTCTAGACAACTCCGGTCTGAGTTTGACGGGCGTAGTAACAATAACTAGGGGGCGCGGCTTTTGCGAACAGTCAATTCCGTGTTCTACAGAAATCGTAGGGTCCTACAACACCTTCATAGTAGCCTGGGAAATCCAGACCCTGGTAACCTAGAAAGATTAAGGGTCTGGCCACGAATAATGAAAATGGCCCAACTCGAGGGGCGGCACCAAGCATGCATTTGAAAATCTCACTGCACACAATTGGATAACACTACAACTAGGGATGTAACGGTGTGAAAATTTGTGTGTAGTAGAGACTAAAATTATCAGAGTTTTCGGTATTATCACGGTATTTCTAAAAGTGTGTTCAATATGTTCAGAAACCACTGATAGGCCTACACAAGCTAAAATAGTTTCAAAAAGTATCCCGTTCACTTTTTTCTTCATGTTTAATTGGCTATGTGCTTATAGCTTAACTTACCCTACCATAACTTGGAGTTTGCCATTTCTGTTATTTGGATGCAACGAGTGAGACCAAAGTAAGCGTTCAAAATAAAACTTTAGGCTACTGTATTCTCCTGATAACATGAGTGGAATGGATTTAATGTGGACGTGAACATAAAAAGACGCAGAGTGGCTACATGATACATTGCACATTTTGCGGTGAAAAAGTTCCGCCTTTTAAAATCAGGTGTAGCCTAATCCGAATCGTAGTTAAAACCATCAATTAGACAACAGAATCAGTAGGGTACCAATTTTGTTCCATTGTACCAGGCCTACTGTATGTCAAAAGCAGGCTCGGATGAAGCTGGGAAGGATTAAACACACGGTTTCCACACTGCAGTAGTCAACAGTGATAATCATGATGTTTGAAATAAAAACGGTAATTATTATCGTCAATATTTTTATTGCGGTTTACCATTATACCGGTAATCGTTACATCCCTAACTACGACCAATGTTTACTGACTGATTCTGGACTTTGACGCAATTGGAGAACACTACTTCCAATGTTTACTGACTGATTCGTTGCAGCGCTGTTGTCATCTGTTTAGCTCGCCTCATGGCCTGCCTATATCAGATACACCAATGTGATTGGTTCCTCGTGATGCAAGGGGTAAAAGTAACATGCATCATTATTCATTGCCAGACTCTGGATTTCCAGGGTACCTTGATAGCTCAAACTCTGCAAACTCGCTAAATACACGCATATGACGATGACAAGGACTTGTAACCAGACTACTAGGCTACGAAGAGGGTTGTTTGTTTAATTTAAGGCCATTTCAGCAACTAGGGCAAATAGCCAGAGCATTGTGTGTTAGAGAAGCTTAAATATGTTTTTTAAAATCTATGCTAGTAAGATATTCTAAAACCTTCAAAGGTGGAACCTTACTAAAACATCAGCTATAGAATTTTGGTGATAAAATTGTTGTCTGTTGGTTTTCAAGGCAGGGCAACAGATCAAAATATGTCTCACTGACAGGGGCATTTTGGAAAATTGGCATAATGGAGGATCTTCCTACTAGGAGGTAAAGCCCAGCTCATAGACAGCGATACGTTCCTGCTTTCTTCTTCTTGTGAGCGTTTATTGGCAGATTAGGTGCACTTCACATTAGCCTCTTCTGCATTACCGCCACCTACAGGATAACGTCAATGTAGAGCAGGGCGCAAGACAGATAGTGGGAGGAGTTGGATTTAGATCCAGCGCCAGCCCTTGGATCTTGTGTTCTGCAGCGAGGCCCATCTCAAAAAATATGTGCCGTCTGTTTACATGGGGTACGTTCTATTCCGATCAGGTGCTCTCAAACGCTTTAGAATCTTTGATTGGAATAGTCATTGTTGCCTACATTTCCTTGAGAAGATACAGCAGGCAATCCGGTTGACCATATACATGGCTGTTCAATCAGAATAGAAACGGAATTCTTACACCACCTCTTTCATTCTGATTAAAATTCCGATTGAGGTGCTTATATGAGATTTTTTATTTCGATTGAGCCATCATTCCATTTCTAAACAGAGAACGTGTCCATGTAAACGTGGCTACTGTCAATCCACCAAACTACTCAGAGAAATTATGGCAAGATGGCTAATCTAACGTTAGAACACGCCTGATTGTTGAGGTTAGCATGCTACAGCTTGTCAATTACTTCTACTTGTGCACGTGAATAAAATTAGGCAAACGTGAACGTTACTATTAGATCACTAACAATGACTGTTGCATCTTCAGTCCTAATGGATTATGAAACGCATTTTCCAAGACTCAGAAGAGAAGGCATTGGTTACATGTATTATCAACAAAGACTGTTGCATGCATTAACAAAAGTTAATTAGATCCATAAACAGGAAGATGATATGACAGCTGTCCTGTAAAAACTGCTGTGAAAAAAAAATAGTTAACATCTACAGTGTAGTGCTAGGAATACTACTATACTATCCAGCTACTGAATTTCATGATTTCTCCAGGCCTGAAAAATGTGATTTTACAATTCCATTACTTTTCCAGGTTTTCCATGACCGTGGGAACCCTGCTAGCCTAACCTTCCTCCTTTCTACACTCACCCGTTGCTTAAACAGCAAGGTAATGGTAAATCTAAAACACTCTTAATTTTTCCAGAAATCACTAATTTCCTGATCCTAAAGGGCTAAACTTTGTTGCCAGGATCACAAATGATAGGACCTGATTGGGACAAGGCCCTTGGCACAGAAAAAATAACTGAGTATCTGTGTTTAGGGGTAAAGTCTAACAGGGGAGCGTGACAATATGTGGTGTTACATAAATGCTCTTGACGATGTTCCAAAGAATTGCTGACAGTTTTACTGAGCTTAAACACAACCTGCTTTACACCACTCATGAAGTCATGGCATGGATCCACACCTTTCAAACAAACTCACCTGGCTCCGATGATGTCTTTTTTGGCCAGATCAATACCAGCGATGACCTTGACACGGAGAACACGGGATTCATTCTGTAGTAAGAGAGGAGAATGCTCAGAAATCAGAAGACCTGAACAACAGCTATTCCACTTTAAGTTTTAATTAGGCCTAAGTATTTTCACACTTCTCCAAAATGATAATACAATATAGGGATCTCATGGTAGTTACAGGGCTGAAGTGCAAGCAATCAACATAGCTACCCAAACATCCTGACAAAAACAGCCTTGCCATTTTACATTAACAGTGCTCTGTATGCCATGACTGGAGTAGGCAAGACAGCAATACCACATCAATTTATTACATTAATGTAAGAGGTCTCCGCAATTGAAGATAACAGCACAGGAGTGCATGCTCTTAGCAGGTCTAAGCAATTCAATCAAGCATTTTGCGATCTGTAATAAGTGTCTCAAACAGAGGACACCACTGCCTTAGAAGCTTTGAGGTAGATACCTGACGCAGATAAGTGGTTATAAGCAGAGAGGTGCGAGTGTGAAACAGTGCATTTCAAATGTGCCCAACCATGTGCCCAACATTTTTAACATGTATTATTTTTTATGTTTAGCGGTAGAGGTGTTTTTTTGGTCACAACAAATAGCCTAACACAAACAAAAATAAGCAGTCATGGCTGAAGATTTATGCTTTGGGTTTACAGTGTACCAATGACGGTCCCAGAAATGTTAAAACTACCCAGATTTGCCAGGTAAAAAATCTAAGGAACCAATTCAGAGTACTTGTGGGGTGAGGATGTAAATATTCATTAAAAAGGTGTTATATGTAAGTATTTTCAAATACTTGCTTCAATGACAACAATGGTACAGCCAGGATGTTCACAACACAAACTTTCATATGCAGCCTGCAAATAGCCTACTGTTTACATTTTGAGTTTGTATTTTGGTCTGCGCGCTAGGGTTGGGTACCGACCCCTGGTACTTTTACCGGTACCGACCGAATCACGTCGGTATTACCGAGTATTGGTTCACGTAAAATCAAACTAGTGCTGGGCGGTATGACCAAAAATGTATATCACGGTATTTTTCAAAATTCTTACGGTTTCACGGTATATGTCGGTATTTTTTCTTCCATGCATAATCAGATGTTCACAGCATCTCCTACAGGTTGAGAGAGGAATTGCTGCAGTAGGCTACATAGACTAAGGATGGTCTATTTTACTGTCATGATGTAGAATAACTCCACACTAGTGGTAATGCAGTTTTGCATGGCCCCAGAAAATGATGCTGTTTACAAATAGCCACTCATGATTCTAATCAGAATGCAAAGACAATTGCAGTCAAAATACAGAACTTTTACTGTGCAAATTTCACAAACATCTTGTATAAAACCAATACAAAAAGTAGTGCAACTTGCCATAATTATACTTTTTTGGAAATTCTACAATTTAAAATAAAACCTCTCTGCTAATATGCTTACTCTGTCAAATAGGCCTATCAGAAACATGCCTTATTGTTATTGTGTGGTTTACATGACGTTAGTGGTAGGCTAATGTTAACTTCATGTGGATGTGGATGTCTTGTTAGCCTGCCATGAGCTTCGGTTCGGTTCGCTAGGCAAAACATTAACAAAAAAGTTAGTTTTGGTGCACTGATAACAGTCAGGATCATTTCTAACTAGCCAGCTAGTATTGCTCAGTGCATGTCTATAACATGCTTTACTTGCTACCTGGATAATTTCAGCGAATATTCTTAAGGTGAGATGAATGATAAGAACATTAAACTTCACTGTGTTCGGTGGGTTGCTAACTAACGACATCACCTAGGCTACTAGCCAGCTAGTTACAGCTGTTGAACAATCTCAATAGAATTTTCGTGACGGTAAATCCCTTTCATTGCAGTATCCCTTAATGTTTTTCCCATAGACTGTATACAGTCTATGGTTTTTTCTTAACTAAAGAAACAATTTAAGGTATTCTGTGCAACACCCTTAAATAAACCCCTTATCTAAGGAGAAATTAAGCCTTAAGGGTCATACTTCAGGGGAAAAACTTAAGGTGTTTTGTGTTTACCCTCACTATGCCTCGCAGTGGCACCATGCGTGCGTGTGAAAAAAGTCCCGTCGGAAACACTGTCGCGCTGCGCAGCGTCCCAAACGTTGTGTAGCCTAGCCTATTCAAATACACCCGTATGGCGGTATATTAAAAATTCATATCATAACGAAAATATACACCGGTATACGGCCCAGCACTAAATCAAACGGTGCCAAATTTCGGTACTTTAACGTGTATCAGGAGCAGGGAGCACCAGCTGAGGATATGCTGACGCTGTGTGGAGCAGAAGGAGAAAGATGGCCAGCTGAAAGCATTCAGTTGTGTGGTTGTATTTCCCAAACCTTGGCGGAGACAGTGGTCTGTGCAACATTTGCCAGGCAACATGCAAAATGGGCAAAATGGCAACACATCAAATCTTAGGAAACACCTTGTTAAACATCAAATAAACTTTAAGAGCAGAAGAGTGTACCGTGTTCACTTCTATAGCTGCAGAAAGTAGCAGCACACCTGCAGCTAGCCAAAGAGGCAACGACGACATCAACGAGGCATCTTCGGCATCTTCAGGCAGGTTAACTATGTAATGTAGCTATTTGGATCAGTTGTTGGTAGAGGTGTGCAAAAGTCGTAGCCTTGAAAATCCAGACCCTGATAATCTAGAAAGATTAAGGGTCTGGCAAAGAGCAATGTAATGGCCTAACTCGAGGGGCGGCAACAAGCATGCATTTAAAAATCTCACTGCACGCAATTGACAGATGACTCTGCCATCGCGCCAGCTAAATTCTGAATGTATCACGATTCACGCGCTAGTGGTGTGCTTCCTGAACAACGGTCCGTGTGGAACAATCAGATCCCTGCGCGTATAGTGGGCGTCATAGTAATTTAACGAGGCTTCGAGGCAGGGTTTTTGCCTCGAGTAATTTTTGTAATCGAGTTATTCGAGTAACTTGATGAATCGTTTCAGCCCTACACGAGACCATGTTTACTTTGAATGATTTCGGACTTCGACGCAATGGGATAACACTATGACCAATGTGTACTGTCCTCCAACGTTGCAGCGCTGTCTTCATCAGTTTAGCTGGTTCCCAGGAATGTTGGGGAAAAAGTAACGTGCATCATTGCTCTTTGCCAGAGTGTCTCGCAGAGACAATTCCATTGTGCTCTCGCGAGAACACTGGATTTCCAGGGTAGCAAAGTCGAATAATTGGTTAACTATAACATTATTACCACCTTTATTCTAAAATGCATAGAAGCAGCATAACATGGCATAGCATAGAAGTCAGGTTATCCCATCACGGTAACGTTAAAGGTCTGCTAACGTTAACGTGCAGTGTCGTTAACTCAAAAAGTTACTAGTAGTTAAGTAACTAGTTTAGTTAGAACTTAACTACTAGTAACTTTTTTTTAACAATATTTATTGTGCCCCCCCCCCCCCAGAGATCTTCTTTCAAACACAGTGAACCTTCATACCCATGCTGTGTACATCTCACAGACAGGGCCTGCAATAGCTGAAGAAATCGATTCAATTTTAGAGGAATTTCAGGTGAGATCCAAAGTGGTAGCACTGACATAACTAAATCCCACTGCCCACTACTAGCTGAAAAAGGTATATGGTCTCCCAAGCAATGATGACCACATACACAAGACATGCTACACCACCAACACCTGAACATCGAAGTCCAACCACATCCAATCAGGTTAGCCAATGACTACCTGTACACCCAATATCATACATTAACAAATTAGGCCCACTGTCTGAGTTGCATAAAACACAGCACAAATCCTGAAGTACATAACTTCCATCAGCTTGGTACTCTGATTCCCTTTTCAATTATTCAGATTCAGCATTGTTCCATTGTGTTTTCAAATACCCATGAACATTTAAAACGCCTGTGGTAGGTGAAGACACAGGTGTTTCCTACCTGCGTGAAGCTGGCCCCCCATATTATTCAAAAATGATTAAAAACACTGCTATTCGTTTGTGCTACGTTTGTGCCGGTTTGTTCCGTAAAATTATCGTTTGTGCTGTTAAGGGTTTTAAGTAATTAAACTTCACATTTTCTGGCCAGTGACGTCACTCAGCCCCCCATACTTGTCCAAATCTTCCCAAAATGGTCTCAATCGTTTGTGCTAGGTTTGTGCTGATTTGTGCCGTTAAAAGAAACATTTGTGCTACTATGTTTTCTAAGTTATTATGGTTTATTTATCACTCCTGTGACGTCACCAGCCCCCCATCAATGTCCAAAACTCACCAAAATGGTCTCAATAGCACAAACGAATAGCAGTGTTTTTAATCCTTTTGAATAACATGGGGGGGCCAGCTTCACACAGGTGTGTTACCTTGGCTTTGCTGATGGAACAATATTGAATCGCATGACATGAACCATGTAAGCTGTGAAAAAAATCTTAGGTCTACTCATTTGGAATTGTTTGAAATCTGTCAGGTAGCAAAAATAGCCCTGTTAAAAATAATAGCAACATCTTCGACATTCAACAATTCACAACAAGGCAGTAGGCAAAGCAATGGCGGCATAAATAAAGCCTGGCGCTTTCTGCACTGGGCCGTGGGCTATAGCAGGCTGGGAGTCCACACAGTTCGTACACTTAAGTTGACCTGGATTTCTGAAAGCTAGCTGGAGGTTTGGGAAAGACCGTTTCATCCACGACAGGCTCAGGTCTGGACACAAGTTCTAACTCTACCGTTATCGACTGTTGTTAACCTGACTCATGTCATCTCCACCTCCAAAATTAATGAATACGGTAGTCAATAATTGGGGGCCAAGCAGCGAAGCTGCGAAGGCACCCATTGTGTTTCTATCTTTTCTTCTTCTTATTATACCTTCTTCCGCCATGGAAGTCAATGGCAGCCCATAGAACCGTCTGGTAAAAAGTTGTGGAATTTGGCACACTGATTGGGGACAGTCCCATGATTAATTTCATCAAGTTTCATGTCGGCACCTCTAGCGCTGTAGCGCCACCAACAGGCCAAAGTTGGACATGCATTCACGCACGTAACTTTTGACCCGCTGACCCGATCGTCAGAAATGAGGTATCGTTGGAATACTTGGACCAAGCGGAGTTCAACGCAAGTCTTCACAGGTCACAAATTTTGTCCGATCGACACCAAACCTGACATACATGATCTTCAGACCAAGCTGCACAAAAGATACTCCTTTTCGTCTTCGGAACTAAAACCGATCGTCCGTAACAGCCAATCGAAATTTTCGGCGAAGCCGCCAAACAGGAAGTGAGCTCATATCTCAGCAACCCTTGCATGTATCAAAGCCAAACTTGGTGCATGGACTCAGGTCTCAATCAGGGGGAAGCTCAAGAAATCTGGTGACCTTTGACCTCTAGAGGGTGCTGTAATTAAGAAACATGCCTTTTGGCCTGTAGCTGCTGTTGAGCTTAGAATTAAAACGCACTAGTGGTGTCTGGTAATACTGTTGGAGGTCCTTAGGCCAACCCAAGCCAACTTGTGATGTCATCGTAACTGATGCGGCCGCCATATTGGATTTCATCAAAAACACGTACAAGTTTTCGCAGGTCACAAATTTCAGCGGATCCTCACCAAAATTGGCAGAGACCATCTTCAGAGAATGCCTTATCAGTGCATTGCTTTCTGACAGAAGCAAGCAGAAGACAATTGAAAGAAGCATTCGGCTGTAAGAGCCAATCGAAATTTGCAGCAAAGCCGCCAAACAGGAAGTGAGCTCATATCTCAGCAACCCTTGCATGTATTAAAGCCAAACTATTCAGGACCCCATCAGGAGGACGCTCAAAAAATGTGGTGACCTTTGACCTGTAGGGGGTGCTGCAATTAGCAATATTGCATTTTGATCTGTAGTTGCTGATGTGTTTTTTATGTGAAACTGATGACATCATATTCCATCCAGTTCATTCTAATGCATGCGTGGAAGGGTGGGACGGGCAGGGGTGATTAGGTGGGGTGTGGGGCTGGCTGGGGAGACGGCGGCAATACTCAGCCCTGTTTCAGCCCTACAAAATCAGTTATGTTTTGATGTGTTGAAAGTGTTGATGGCGGGTGTCTGCGGAGTTCTATCTTGTCGCCCTGGCTACTCCGGCCTATTCTGCTTGGCCCCCTCATTGCTGCTTGCAGCTATATTATTCGTATTGTTTTTTCGGTTCCACGCCGACAACAGAATAACTTACATGGTGAAATGTATTGAACTAAACTAGACTGTTCTGCTCTGCCGGCACTGCTTCACACATCATACACTGCTGAAGACGTTATTGTCTAGACATGTCATTTAACGTTAACATTACTGCTACACAAAACGTTATTGAAATGCGATATCCGCCGAGCATCGTATTGACAGACCACTTCAGCACGCTCAACGATATTGCTAATGAACATTTTAACTTGCCTGTCAACCATGTTAGCAAACCCACCAGGATTATTATCAACACTCAATATGGAGATGTAAGCTAAAATTGTTAGCACTGCTAAAGTAACGTCACATTAACTATTGCCAGCTACTCATTAAATGTTTTCCAAATAACGTTAACTTATATGCCAATGTTATTCATGCAATAAACATGCCAAAACTCACATTGCCCAGCATAATCGCCATAATCAATGCACTGGTTGACAGATGTATGTTAAACCCCATAGCTAACTTTAACTCCTAGCTCATGAGTTAAATACTAACGTTAACATTGTCCTAACTTGGTCATATTAACGTTACAGACCCAAGGAATATTACACGCCGAGTCGATAAGTTAGAACTACCAGCAACACCCAGACCTAGCTAATGTTGTTCGTCTTACAAGCTCACACGTTTCTGAGAATGTAGGCTAATACACAAATTCTTAAATTGACTTTACATATTAGCATATTAGCTAGCTAGTAATTACATAGCGTACGTAAATTGTGCTACATAACTAACAGACAATAACATGTTACACTATGTGATGTAGGTAAATTAGCTTCCCAAGCTAACAAGCTTGCATACCATAGTATTCTTGCCACTTCTCAGTCAAGACGCTGTGAACGAAGTTTAAACATCTTGATGCTAACTTACAGACAGCTAACGCTGGCTGGTGATTGCAACATTAATTCTTCAACTAGGTAAAGGCTAGGTTACCTGGTGGGAAAAGCGTGAGTGTTTGAAGCGTGACATTATCAAGCGTAAAAATCCACTTACTTCGTCTTCAGAAAGTCCGTAAATTGGTTCAAAATTCGTAGCCATATAGCCAAAAAATGCACTCACGAATACACTAGCCGCTTAGAAAGCTAGCCAGAACAATAGCAAAGTGCCCCTCCACCTCCTTTACAGACTGTTTTCGTCCGCGGGGAAATCTTTTCTTCGATTGATACGACTTGGTCGATTTAATTCCAGCCAATGTTTATACTGTATAAACTGGCGAAATCTCTGACTAATGTCACTGTATTTTGCATTAATTCTTGCCACTTCATAACACTGTTCTTAGTGAAACGCTCTTATGGTACAGAAATGCTGTCATCCAGTCACTTCCTTCCAGTGAGACACTGCCCACACACGCTGACTGAAGGCGTCTTAAGCCAACCACGATTATTCTTCCAAATTTATAGAGCTGAAACTGGCCAATAAAACCAACGGTAAGGCGTTTGAGTTCAACATTTTTCAACACAAGGCGGTTTCCTGTGTTTTCGTGTAGGTCTGACGGCTCCTACTCACGAGAAAACCCGTAACCCATTTGAATGGAGTTTTAGCGCCCTCCATTGCATTATCCGTTTGTTGTAGGCTATGATGGAATGTGTAGGCCTAGTGCAAATTCTTGTTTCGGAACATTTCGAGCCGATTTGATGTTACGACTAGGCCTAATTTGTTGTCCCACTGTTAGTTTCACTAATCCGAAGGTTGACTGTATGTCGTCCTTTCCAGCAACAAACCGCATTTGTCTATCTATGATATTATGGTTGGTAGGCCTATTTAGCAGAGGCTTTCCAAAGCGACATACAAATAACAAAAATAGAAAATTAAATTTAACAGTAGGCCTAAACAAGTTGGTAAGACTACATTAAGGAGAATAGCAATAATAAACAACAATGTCAATTTGATCAATAGCCTAATGAAAATAAATAAATAGCCTATACTACTATAATATACAAACCATGGTAAAGAGGTGGGCACAAATAGGCCTAAATCAAAAACTATTTTGTTTCAAACTAAAAACTGGCTCATGAAATGAACAACAAGATGAAATACAAAATACTGTTGTGAAATGTATTTAATTAAATAATGTAGTAATTGGCCTAGTAATGTGAAAATACAAAAATAACCACACAATAATCATGGCATAGCCTATTATTATGACCGCTGCTAGCGAAGCGGTCATATAGTGATTTTTTTTTTTCGTCATCTACTTCCTGAATTTTTGGTCAACGATACCCAGGACACCGAAACACCGGGGCACATCACCGGGGAAATTTGGTGGGTATGTAGCCACTAGACTTTTACGGAAAAAAATTGTTTGGTCCCCCCGTCCAATTTTTTTCTACTAATTTTAACCCCCACCCAATTTTGGATGTCTATTTTGGTGAAAGAAAAATAATTGTGTGAATTACCTTCACAGCTATAAATGCCCAATTTTAGGGTCTGGGCTGCTTGCTTTTGAAGCTGGCTGTACATATCTGGTTGTGCTTACTGGCTGAGACTGACTGTTCTTATCTGTAGTAGCCAATATTACTTGCCAAAGACATGTGCACTGGACTGGATTCCCTTCAATATTTTTGTTCAAAGTTAGACTAAGCTATTTAAATATTTTAATAGGCCTTTTAATAATACTTTATATAATTTACTATGTGCATCTATTCCCATATGCATCATATACAGCACAGCAAATTAAAGTTAACCCACTACTTTACATTTTGCATACCAGTTGTATCTAAACAAACCAAAGCTTGACTGAAACATTGTAAAACCATTGTTTTGTTTTAAATTAATTAAGAGAGAGGTCCTCCTTGGATCCTGCTGAAAACTGCTGGTTTCATCTCAAGCACGTAGGCCTACGTATTATGAACGCACGTTTTTTTTTTTTTTTATGTAGCCAGTCGCAGACAATCAAAAAAAATATGCGGTTATATTTCACAACTTTTGCGAAGTAGGCCTACTGGAAAAGGCTGACAAACAAGCTGCTGACAGATATTACAGGTATTATAACTTAGACAGATATTTTCTTCCCTAGGCTAGGCCAGCAACACACGCCGGAAAGATGCAAACAGATCAACTTAACAGTATTTCTTTCTGATTGCGAAAATGCAAGTCAGTCCGTGGTTCCTTCATAAATTGCGTAGCAAATTATCAGACAAGTGACAGAAGCACTGCGCATAATTTTACCAGCAGTCTTCGCATCCATAGTTTGTGAAACCATGCTGCATCCGAACAAAGATTGTAGATGCCCAGCGCAACTCCAAAAAGGAGGACAAATGCGTCCGGCTTGAGGCTGCGCCGGGCGCCGGACCTGGCTTTTAAAATCCTTATGTCCGGTCTAAATTCGAACGTATGGCAACCCAATCGCTAACTGGCTTATCAACTTTCTCCCGCTCACGTAGGCTACCTGCATATGTCTCAGGCCTCGGCTACACCACGAAAACGTCAGGCATATTTGTACATATTATTAGCGTACCGTTTTCACACCTTTAACCACACCCGTGAAAATCATCTTCACTCTGCAACCACTACACTTCCTCCCGTAGCCTTATATAGTCACTTACACAATTGCGTTCGGTTGGATGGAGACATTTCACTCGCTCTCCTGCGCTCGCTCATTCGCTGGCGGTCCCATACGCAAATTTCTCCCTTTCGAAAATTCAAGACATCCCCGACAATTTAAGACTTTTTAGGCCTTAAAAACAGAAAGTTGTATTTAAGACTTTTTAAGGATCCGCGGGAACCCTGGTTAATCTTAAATTATAGCAATAGCCTAGGACGTAGGTAAAATAATGTTACCTTTAGTAGGCTATATTGGTTAAGTGATGGAGGCCAATTTAATTATTGATGTATTTGTAGAAAACCATAAATGCGGCTATAGGCTACCAAGCAAATTGATAACAGCACTAATTGTATCTTTCGACATCTCATTTGCTATGACCATAACCTATGCTACTAACAGGAGCTAAGTGAGTTAGCCACAACACGTTCGCTATGTGATGGAAAATATATAGGCTACCTGAAAGATACGTCTATGATGCATCCTAAACACCGGGCTGCTCAAAGTCTCAAAAAGCATCTGTCAATGTTCATTCCCAAACACCCATATAGGCTACTTCAATCCTCTATTTTCAAAGGTGATTCAAGTAAGGAAGAGCATGATTCAAAGTAAAGTAACTAGGACTGAAACTACATAAATTCGTCAAAGTGAATAATTTGTGTCAACTCGCCGCAATGTAGATTTATTAACGCACCCGTGATGATCTACATCTCCATTTAAACCAGAGGTCCCCAAACTTTTTCTTCCGAGGGCCAGCTCAAAATGCCTGGCTCTAAGAGAGGGCCAGAGACTCGGAGTATATCAGTAACCATAAATAGCTTAGTGCTGTGAACAGTCTACCTTAGTTGAATATTCCATTACATTTAATCATAGGCTACTGTAATTTAATACCATTGCTAGCTGTGTTTATATTGGCATCATGCCATATCAGCGTAAAATGTAGCTCAAATTAAAAATTAAAAATGTGTGAACTCTGAACTCTTTGCATACACAGCTCAAATTGTAAACAAGCAATATCCTACAAATAATTTAAAGTTCTCAAACTATGAGAGTTTTATGAAGTGCTGGCAAAAACATCTGAAATGACCACTTTCACTCACCTGATGAGAACTTTGTGAATTGTGAATTTGTATGAACATTTGAACGAGTGGATACAAAATATAAATAATTATCCCAGAAAGTCCCAGAAATATGATTTGAATAGAAGTTAGTTAGTTATTAGCAATTAATTGATAAACTTTTAGAATACTTTGAGCACTGATACATTGATCTTACATTGTTTGCAAGTAGGCCTACATTTCATTCCGTTTTCGATGGCAAACGCGAAACAGCGCCAAAACAACCACCAGTGGACAAAAAGAGTATTACATGTGTACTGTTAAGACTCGCTATAGAGAATGAATGGGGGAATTACGGAGGTTATAGTTTGACGATGTCATACTCCCATGCGGGGCAGATGCTATATACCTTGGACATGTTTTGGGGGGCCACCCAAAATGAGGTGGCGGGCCGTATCCGGACCACTGATTTAAACCAAATGTTTTAGAGCGCACGTTGAGATGTATTCAGGGCAGGGCTGTAGGCCTAGGTTACCTACACATTTGTTGCACGTGCTACAAAAATATGGAGCTAAATTTGTCTCAATAATATTTGTATATGCAGAGGGGGATCCACAAATATTTCTTGATTTGCATGTGTTTTGATATCTACAAATAAAAAAATCATATTTGTAACTCGTATATTGATTTTTACAAATATAGATGTGCATTTGTAAATAAAATGCCATTTGTAAAACCGAAAATTTCATTTGTGAAATGTGATTCTGCATTTGTGGATCACCAGCACACGCATTCTTTGCTTTGCTTTTCAAAGTTACGTGTTTTTGAGACGTTCTTCACATGAAAGTCACACAAATCCACACATAAATAGGCCTACTTTAATTCACGGCACACAGAAATCGCAATCCAGTAGATGGCGACACCCACAAATATTTCTTGACTTGCATTCGTGTTTTGACATCCACAAATAAAAAAATCATATTTGTAACTTGTAAATTGTTTTTCACAATTGTAGATGTGTATTTGTAAATGAAATGGCATTTGTAAAACTGAAAATTGCCTTTGTGAAATCTAATTTTGCATTTGTGGATCACCAGCACACACAGTTTTCGTTTTCGCATTTGTGGATCACTAGCCTAGAAATCTACACGCGCCCCTAGCGGCAGCAAATTACATTTGCTGCCAGGGTATGTGGGTCTGGCTCGCCAGGCTAGTGGATCACGTACAGTATTTTTGAGACAAACTGCGCAGAGGCCACCCAGATCCACAAGTAGCCTGCTGACACTTTCTAATCCAGTAGATGGCAGTGTTGTTCTATGGGACTCATAACCAAAGATTCTTTGCTCATAACACACAGAGCTAGCGAACCTAGTTCTTAAATCTAACAAGGTATGCCTTTTACAACAAGCGTTTTGATGGAAAAGTGGTGTTTAATTTTTAATTTCCATAATCTTTGTTTAGTAAACGCATTAAACTGTCAGTTTGCAAGCGAAATCAAGAATTACGAGCTTTTTAGCTAATATGCACGTTAGCTTTCTAAGGTGATCTAGCCAGTTAGTTTGTTAACATCATTCCTTAACTGTGTTATAAGCAGGGTGGGAATTTTACGGCGGCCACGTCGTTGCCCCTTGCGTTGGCCGCGTCCCTTTGAAAATCGGAGGTTCACAGGCCACTGTGGCCTTGGTGCCCCTTTCTTTCTATATTCTGCCTTGCATCCGACTAGCGATTTTTATTTAGCCTATGGCCTGTCAAATTAAGCTTAGCATTCACAACGCAAATTAATTTAGCCTATATGCAGTGGAGAATGTGCGTCCAAATCCACCCTTTGCTGAACTAGCCTACTCCCGATAGCCTACTCTTCACACATTACATCCATCACATCACACGAAAGAGCTTTTTCTCAGCTTTTAAACGATGTTAGCCGCAAGTTGTTGTGGTAAACGGTACGCCAGAAAAGTAACTTTAATTTATTCATACTACATTCTGCGCCCATCTCCTATGGCTATCCAGCGGTCGGTCTCGGTGGAATACTTCACAATTTTTTCCCGAACACATGACAAATCATATATCAGAAGAAACAGCAGACCTTACCGAATACAAAGGTGTAAAGCATTCCCCTGTAAAGTTAGCCATTCCAGAGTAATCCGGTTTTACATTTGCAGCAATGTCTAAATGTTTGCTAATAAATAAGGGTTTTAAGGTAAAAAGTAAGGCATTTGTAGAAACTGAGCGGTTTTGTTGCGTAGTGTAAATGTTGTGTGTGTGTGTGTGTGGGGGGGGGGGGGGGGGGGGGGTTGGCAGGTATTCATTGCTCACCCCAAATTTCTATTTGCCCCCCCAATCTGAGCAGCCTATCCGGGCCTGATCTGCCGGCGATTTCTTTTTCGATTTCTTAAAAGATTGAGCTTGGTCTGGCGAAAGCAGACTAACCATGGACCTCATAGTTGCAAAATGCAAGGGAACATGAATCAGCCTATTATTTGCACGAACAATAATGGACATAGCTCTTCAACTTGGCCCGTTAAAATGTGTATGAACAGTCTAGCAACGCATTTCATGAAGGCCCTTTTGGACATGTCAGTTATTTGCACCACTGGGTAAAACTGCATTTTGTTTTAGACTACTGGTATTTAATTTGTGCATTGACAATAAAGCTGAATATCATATGAACTAGATGACTAAACTTATGCATATGTAGAAGAAGAAACATTCACAAAAATCCATGACATGACCTCTCTTCTTGATAGCTGTTGAAAACTGCATGGAACTGACAGGGATTGTTTTGTTTAATAATAAATAAACATACATTATGCTGCTACCTTCTGCTTTTCCCAAAAACAATGTAGCCTACAGGTGTACCTTTCATCAGTCCAGTTGCAATGGATGGACTGTGATGAACTGCCCTACTTGTGATTGTTTAGAGATTTTAAAGGTTATATAACAATGCTACACATTTTTTGGCAAGTGCTAATCTATTCACCTTTGCAGCGCCAGTAGGCTACTTTGTGTGCAGCCCGCAAACACACATTCCAAACAAGCATACACAAAAGTTTCAAGAGTGGGGGATGGAGTAGAAGATGGAGACAAATTCATTAATATGATTTATTTTCGCGGACAGGCCATTTTAGCACATGGACTCTTCCATATGGATAAATACGATTTAAATATGTGCAGAATTAATTTTGCCATTGTTTTCCTGAAATATTCAAGGTCTTCCCTGGAATAGATATTGCCTGGATGGCAGTATATGTTGCTCAAAACCTCTATAAATCTTTGAGAATTGATTGTGCTTTGCCAAATGTGCAAGATGCCCATGCTGTAGGCACTAATGCTCCTCCACACCATCATAGATGTTGGGTTTCGAAGTGAGTACTAAAACAAGTTGGATAGGTTGGATACATGGATAGGCCCTCTCCTCTTTAGCCCAGATCAGTCCATGATTTCCAAAAATACAAACAATTTTGGTTGTTAAAATTTTGGCTGCAGTTTTTGAATTGAGTATCAAACTGTGCACATAGACAATGGTTGTCCTGAGCCCATACAATGACAGGTTTGGAAACATGTCTGGTGTTGATGCAGTGCCATCTGAGGTCCAAAAGACCACGGCCATCCAATGTTTTTCAGCTCCTTCCCTTGTTTGCAAAGATTTCTCTGGAATCTCTGAATGTTTTAATAATATTATGTCCTGTAGATGATGAACCCCCCAAATACTTCACAATTTCATCTTAAGAAGCATTAAAATGACATTGTTTCATCATTTGTGTACACAGGTTTACACAGAGTGATGAATACCCCTACAGAGACCCTGCTTCTCTGGGATGTTCTTTTTCATACCCAATCATGTTGCCAGTTACCCTAATTAGTTGTGAAACATTCCTCCTTTTGTTTTCTTTATCATTACACACCTTTTCCAGCATTTTGTTATCCCTGTCCAAACATTTTTTGAAACATGTGGCTGGTGTCAAATTCAAAATTAACATATATTTTCCATAAAATAGTCACATTTGTAATTTTCAACATTTGATATGCTGTCTGTGTCCTTTTTGCAAGTAATTATGAGTTTAAGAGATTTGCAGATTATTACATTCTGTTTTTATTCACATTTTACACAACGCCCCAACTTTTTCTATTTTGGGGTTGTACATCTAATTAAAATACTGCCCATGTCTGCAAACCATAAGACATAAGAAACACTTAATAGACTAAGTGCATGTTGAACAGATATGCCTTTAGGTCTTGGAAGACCCAAAAATAATCTTGAATTTGACCTAGCGTTTATGGTTGGTCGACACAACAGACGCTCATCAGAAGACCGCAGTGGGCGGTTGGGGATATAGATCTTGATCATTGATACTTTAATATGCTCAATTATAACCCAATAATAATAATAATAATAATAATAGGCTAATGATGCTGCTACCATTATAGTAAAAAAAATATTATTTACTGTTTTATTGTATTATTTGACTGACTTATATTTTTGCATTGTTTTATTTTATGTTTGGTACATACGTCGTTTTGGGCATCCTATTTCAATAAAGTATCTATCTATCTATCTATCTATCTATCTATCTATCTATTTGCCTAAACTCTTTCTCTGAGCATAGCCTCAGTCACAAATTATGTCGGTTCATGCAATATTGGGAATATCAGACCTGATCTAACACAGTATGCTACACAACTTTGTGTGTAGGCCATGGTTCTTTCCAAACTGGACTACTGCAATGCATTGTCAGCTGGCCTAGCTGTTTGTGTAGCAAGACCATTACAAATTATTCTAAATGCAGCAGCACGTAGGCCTAACTCTTGTTGTTTACTTTTCATTGGCTTCCTATGACAGCCAGAATCAAATGCAATTCCCTCAGCCTATCTGGCCCATTGAGCGCTGGATCTTGCCATCTTAATCCATGATCCAGCTCTATGTCCCCTCTTGCCCACTGCAGTCCTTTGGTGAGTGTCTGCTGTTGGCCTTCCATCAAGCCTAGAGGTCACAGACTATTATTCTGTGACCCTTGTTGTAGTAGAGGAAACGAACCCCCAAAAAAGCCTTAGTTTTTGAGATACCACCACTCAAGGTAGAACAAAACACAGCCATGTTGTGTTTTGTTCTTGTTTTACATATATATACACAGTATATTTGATATGTGTGGTTTATGAAATGGATTGTTGTTTAACAGTTTTTTTTATTATGGTATTTGGATCCTCCCCAAACATTCTGTATTCTAAAAAAAGGATAGCATTTGCTTTGTTACATGCATCTTTGGAAATCAGTAACTGACCAAATTTGGACTGTATCTCCACAGGTATTTGGTACATACAATGAAGTGATAAATTATCCAGTTATGAGTAGGCCTATGTAGCTTTTGAGTATGTAGCAAATATTTACCCTTCAACATATATGTAATGTAGGCTGAGAGTATTGGAATTGGAACTTAATTGGATTCTTAAATTCATAAGTGGTTTATGTCCTGATGTTTCTGTTATGTGTTCTTCCACATATGAGATGACTGTTGTTATTTATGGATACTTAAACCCTAACTATGTCCTTTTCTAGTTAGAGCAGCTGGTGGATCTTTGGTGAAGGTGAAGTTATGCTGTCTCTCCTTTGATGCGCATCGCTGTAAATAAAACTCTTCCTCAATTTTCCTACCATTGGTCTGACTAGGTCTTCATTTATCTGTGGTATCAAAATTACCATCAAGGCTGAAATTGAGGTAATAAAAAAATATTTTACCATGTACAGTATATGTTTGCAATTTTGACCAATATGTTTGTTCTGACTGAAAATGACACTGCCACATGGCTAAAGGTTGTAAGACAATGTGGTAGAAACATGGAATCAAAAAAAATAAGCGTTTTCATCTTCTTTAAAAATGTTATGGAAAATGTCATGTCCAAAATGATTCCTACCCTTTTTAAATAATCAGTGAAAACATCTTTATTTGCATTCACATCTCTCAAAATGGTTCTTATAATACATACCAAGATTCTCAATGTCTCCACAATGATTATAGACCCCACCTTTTTAGCAGCAATCTGGGTTTTGAGGTAGGAACGATTCTTTGACATCACTCTGGCCATGTGCTCACTTTTTTGACGGATTGCGGACTGGACTCAGGCTGAGCCACCCTCATGGGTGTTGCACTAAATTGTAAAGTTACATTTTATGGTGATTTATGTCTTTATTTTTAAAATGACAAACATACTATATGCATACCAGTAGTTATGTCTTTTTTTGTCAAAAAAAGTAGTTGTGCAGAAAAATATTTGTATACAACAATCATTTAATAAACTAGACATATCAAAGATAAGACTTTAAACTGCTCAATTTCATTTAGTCTGGCTTCCGTCAATGCGTTTAGGCTACGTTTCCCTGTGTGTGTTTATGTGTGTGTGTGTCTGGGCGTATGGATGTGTGTGTGCATGTTTGTGTGTTTTTGCGTGCATGTGTTAGTGCGCTTGTGTGTGTGAAACAGTGCTGCCTTGTAGCTCCTCTCATCATTCTCTACCAGCAGCCCTTCGCTTTTTTCTGAGTTAACACAGCTGTGAGTCTAGTAAACTTGGTGACATGAAGTGAGTCTGAATGTGACCGAGCTTGAAATACAAACCATATAACTAATTGCTGTCCCTCAGTCAGGAAATAAGCCCATCAGGTCTGCTGATGTTTCTTGACGTTTGCCTGGTGGAATTTTCCCCTTCCACCACTGGCTCCCAGACTCTTTCGCTGTGTTTCAGTTGTTTGAAAGAGATAACATAGCACAATAAGAGTATTTGAAATTAAGCCGCACTCCAGATGGCTATATTATGTAAAGCTTTAGCAGGACTACTGCTGGGAGGGGCAGTGCACTCCCACTCCTCTCCTGATCTTGTGCCATCTGAGCAGAGTAAATGTGTGTTTGTGTGTGCATTTGTATGTGACCATCATAGGTTCAGCTGTGTGTGGTGCTCATGGTGGTGTAAAAAAAAGAGCAATGCCCTCATCCTTACAGTAGAAATATTTCTTCCAACCAGTTATCTCCCACAACTATAAGGCAGAAGAGAAAAGGTGAGAAGCCACATAGCACCACACCACACCACTGTGCAACATGAGAATTAGCATACAGGAATGGAGAAAAAGTAGCAACACTTACAACAAGTCTTACTGATCCTAGCACTCACCAGCCGTTAAACTGACAAGTAACTGTTAAAATACAGCACTCACCGACGCACTTATTCTTACTGTACTCTAATGTGTTTTTTTTAAACTGTCCTAAAATTGTGAGAATTGTTCTAAAACGTACTGTTTACCATGTTGTTAGTCGCTTTGGTTAAAAAAGCGTCAGCCAAATGTAATGTAATGTAATGTAATGTAAAGTAGCAGGCAGCTGCGACCAGGGTGCTCTGACTGTCCAATCCCTCCTAATCTCACAGGGATTACAGGGGAGGTGAATATATCTCTTGAGAGTGTGCTACCCATAGCCAACTATATAGTAGAGGCAGCAGTGCAGACTTTAGGCTTTACGGTGTGTCCATGAGGTGTGGTGAGTTGGTGTGAGAGAACACTCATGCATAATGCAATTTCTCTTTGAATAAAACAACGTAAGAAGGGAGCAGCTGCTGTCTAATTAAATAAACCAACCAGAAGTGACTATTTATATGGAAGTTAATGTGCAAACTGATATTACATGAGTATACACATTTCTAATTCTAATCTCTTTCTAAATGAATTGAGGGGTAAAGGCTTATGTTTCTAACCTATGGAGTGGACCAAACATTATTGCCATTGCCCAATAATGAGAATAATGTTTGTGTAATGGGCCGTGCATTTTACACCTAAAGTAACTCAATATGAATTTCCCTCTCTGTCAATCTTGGTATTTAAGTGTTAAAGGGGTAGACAATTTGTCTGAAACTGACAAAAGGGTTCACACCCATAACAGCACTGTTATGTGCTATACCAGGTGTTGTGAGTGCACAATTCTCAGCATATTGTCAATATAGCATCAAAATTAGTTTGAAGGTAAAATAAGTACATAAGTATTTTACATAAGTAAAATAAGTTTCTTGAATTTCCCCTGGGGATCAATAAAGTATCTATCTATCTATCTATCTATCTATCTATCTATCTACATTTTTAAAATGAAATGATGAAAAATAAATGAGCTTTTCTTTGAGGTATCATGTCTTTTGTGCAGAATAAAAATACTGCTATATGGTGTATAACAGTGTTGGGAAAGTTCACTTTCTACGTGAACTAGTTCAAAGTTCAGTTCACAAATTTTAAACTGAACTAGTTCAGTTCATAGTTCATAATTCAACATTTTGAACTAAGTTCACACTTTCCAAAAATGAACTAGTTCATAGTTCTTTTTTTTTTTCATATGTTGCTGCGAGCTATTATTTTTCAAAATTATTGCCACAGCCCATATAGAATGCAGTTAATTTGGGTTGAGGATCTATCTTGACTGTCTTTTGATTTTTTTATTGGCTTGCACATACCTTCAAAGGCTAGCCAGGTGCTTCAGTTCAATGTGCCGTTTCAGGTTTGCTGTGGATGGGACTGAAGTGCAGGCAAAGTTTGCACAGAAATGTATTATTTTTCCTATCCTCACTGACCTTGTCATAAAACTTGTTTAAATGATCATACGACGCCTCCTTGCTGCTTTGTCGTCTACATCAGCCTTTCTCAAACTTCTTTGACCTGAGGCCCAGTCAAGGCATACTTTGGGGTCATAGGGCCCACCTACATGAACCCACGCCCTCCTCCCATCCCCCATCAAATTATCATAATGATATCACAATTATTATTATTTTTATACTATATTGCTATACATGCACTTCAAAACAGTCAATATTTAAAGTGCTAAGATTGTTCACAAAAGTTTGTGAAAACATGCACATCAGAGTACTGCTTTACTAATGTAAAATATAATTAGGCCTACAATAGTTTCATTGTTTTTGCATTGTTGCATGATGCTTGCATGAGAAATACTTCTCAATACAATAGCAATTATATGGGTGCCATTGTTTTGGGATGTTTCCCTCATGCAAGCATCATACACTGATAGAATATTTATATGCTATTTAATTACATTTCTTTTGAATGCCTGGAAACACAATACCAGCTTTTGTGAATGGTAAATGGCAGATCAGTGCCATTGGTGTGTGTGTGTCCAGGGGTGTGGGGGTTATACACGGATGTGTTGGTCATGGTTGGTGTCCTGTTGATGTCATGGGAATGTGTACATGGGGGTGTGTACATGGGTGTGTATATAGTATAAGTATATATACTCTTTTGATCCCGTGAGGGAAATGCATTTATCCCAATCCGTGAATTAGTGAAACACACACAGCACACAGTGTACACACAGTGAGGTGAAGCACACACTAATCCCGGCACAGTGAGCTGCCTGCATCAAGAGCAGTGAGGGGTTAGGTGCCTTGCTCTAGGGCACTTCAGCCGTGCCTACTGGTCGGGGTTCGATCCGGCAACCCTCCAGTTACAGGTCCGAAGTGCTAACCAGTAGGCCACGGCTGCCCTGTATGTACACGGATGTGTGTGTATGTGTGCGTACATGGGGGTGTGTGGGTGTCTCATGTGCTGGGGATGCGTGGTGTGTGTCATGAGGTGATCATGGGAGTGTTATGCCTAGACAATTATCAAAAATCAAAAATCCGAATGGGTGCTAGAAGCCATGAGTCTGGTCAAAAAAATTATGGCATCACCAGAGTTTTAAATTCAGATTCACATCAAGTCATTGAAAAGAATAAAATGTATCAGACAGTAGAATGATGGAGAGAGGGTAGGGGCTGGGTCAAAGGTCTGTGTGCGTGGTTGCGTGCGTGTGTGTGTGTGTCTGAGAGAGGGGGAGAGAGAGAGAGGAGGGGGTTTGTATGACTGTATGTATGCTTAAAGTTTTAGTGATATGAACCTGAATAAAAGAATCAAGGATGTGATGATGCCAAGAGCCTAAAAAGGTTTCAGCCATGTGTCTGTGAACTAAAATAAAAAATAAATCCTACATGTAAGGTTCAGGGTCATGCATGTCTAATGTGATGGCTCCAGGGTCCTGAGGGAGTAGGTTGCGTGTGTGTGTGTGTGTGTGTGCTTGCATGCTTGAGAGTGAGAAAGAGAGAGGTTGAAATGTTTAGTCATGTTTATGTTTTTAGGATTATTAAACTGAATGTGAATGAACTGAATGATCTGATCATGTCAAGAACCTAAATAATAAAAAAAGGTTTCTGCCATATTTCTGTGAGCTAGAATAAAACATAAATCATAAATGTAATGTTCTGGGTAAGCGTGTCTAACGTCATGGCTCCAGGGCCCTGAAGGGTAGGTTGCAAGTGTGTGTGTGTGTGTGTGTCCGTGTGTGTGTGTGTGTGGAAAGGGGGAGAGAAAAGAGAGAGAGGGTCTATGTATAGGTACTTTATGCTGAAGGATGGGTGTCTGTGTGTGTGTTTATGAATGAAGATTGGGGAGGGGGGACTTGCTGTACTGTAGGAACGTGGTGGAGCTATTGATCAATCTAATTATCCATCCAATGATCTGTAGACCGGTCACCGGAATTCATTTAATACTCATATTGTAACTTCATATGGGCTTTGCACTCAGAGACCACCTCCTTTTTAAGTTTGTGAGGTTAATGAATATTTTTTTTACTGTTTTATCATTCATAAATAAAGAGAGGGCGGGGTATACCAAATGAGAAAGTCAATTACTGTATCAACAAAAGAGGCACCAAAGGCAAGTAAGTTGAGGGTTTGCCTGTACTGGGTCAGATTATATTATTGTTATATGCAGATTTTTTCATAGTCAGATGGTGTCTCTAATAGGATATAATGAGATAAACTAAAAGTAACATTTTATAATCAATAATAACATTTAGGAGTTTGGAGTGAGTGAAATAATTAACATTTTCCAGTTTCATCCGCACACTTCCTTCTGCTTCACACCCAATATATCCTTTTCAATATATCCTTTCCTTTTTCATGGCACGGAGGGTTTTTTTTCCCCACAGTAGGTATATCTAGCTATATCTATTGCTTGAACACTAGCATCAAAAATATTCCACAGTTAGCGAAACCTTAAACTCAAGGAGCAAAACATCAACACATATTTGCACTACTATAACCACATTGTTAGCTTCGCTAAAAAAAAGGATTTATTTCATTTTAAATCCCATGACAATTAAGTTTATAGTATAGGCTACTGAGGATAGACATTCAGGCAAACAAAGTTGTAATAGGGAATATTGTGCACTTAGCATAGAGGGCAGTGTCTCTCAGGCAGAAAACCAGTCTTGCTATTTGGCTGAAAAGTATTGAAAAGCCTTGAAAAGTATTATACGGCAAGGTAAAATATAAGTTTTTCTGAGACAAAATAGACAAAGACAAAACTGTCTTGAAGCCTTGACAAACCACATGAATAGGTCAGGCCTCAGCATTCACTTATATTATACTGTATGTCGAGGAACAAAACTTCTCAACAAACTTCTTTTCAAAGCATAACATAAGACACAATCCAGCATCAAATTCTACTGTTCTCTTAGCATAACTGTCTTTATAAAAACCCATATATTCTGGCAAAAGGCTTATGGGAACACCATGAAACGGCGACACCAAACTTGCCATATGATCATTTGCTTGCCTGGTTCAGTACTTAGCTGCACTTACACATGATGCTGTCAGATAAATTCCTTGAGGTAAAATATATCAGTTCAACGTAATACCATGGATCACTAACTGCGACAAACCCCGTTTTCCTTTTTTCACAGTAGTAAAAAACAATTAGGTAAATGGAATGCTCAATTGGAATGACTAGCTGAAATCCATACATTGGTGTTTCATTCAAAACTAGACTGATTTATGTAATTTCTGAATTTCCAGATCAAATTTGGAACTGGATAGATGTATTTGGTGTACTTCATCATGTGAAGAAAAAAAAAGTCGGCAATGGAGAGGTAGGGTCTTATGCGGCATGTTTGGGCAGTATATTCTCTATGTACTCTAAATTATCCTCTAATCCTTCTCAAAAATATAAGGTTCCTATAGCATACCGGTTAGATTAATATTAGGTTACTATTAGGCATACTGCAGGGGTGTAAAATGGAGGGCGCAAATGCAGACACCGAGATGGGAAATGGATATAAGTTTAGAATGTTAAGGTTAGTCAGCAGCACAAAATGGTAGGTAAATCTCGGTAGTCAGGTTCAATACAGAGGAAGCAGAGGCAAGACAAAAATAATAATCAATAAGAGTTTTTGAAAAGAGACGTGATGCGGACAGGGCTGAAACATTTAGAAAATAAGTCAGAAAAGACCCAGAAACAAGACAGTGTGTGACAGAGATAGTCAGGATGATTGAGTAACTTAGAACAGGGATGCAGGACTCAATCAACAGAAAGCCAGGAAGTGCAGTAACAGGACACAACATGGCGTGGACAGAGGGGCCTAGCACATGACCAACACGGCATGACAAGGAACAGGAAACATAGAACCTGGATCCTCGGATCCTGGACCAGACTGTGACTCATACACTACTGTATATACTAGGAGAAATTTTTTTTACATATGTGTAGGACATTGAGTAGCCTACATTAGGGTGTAACTAGTTCAAACATTATCAGATCATATGCATGCGTTATGACAATGTGATATGGTTTTGAAAGATCTGATGTGTAGTGTTTTTTTTTTTTTAAAAGAAAAAGAAAAAAAGAACAAAATTAAAATTGAGGGAATTGCCAGCAATTGAATATGTTGCAACTATTGAGGTTTAAGGTCCGTGTATCATTCGTTCATTTGATATTCAATTGAGAATCCAAAATAAAAAAACGAAAAAAAGGACTTGTTATTTCATTATTTGTTTATGAATGTGATACAAACCAACAAATAATGCTTTGTTTTTCAGACTTTTGATTTCATGATCAGATCAAAAGTAGAACGTTTAAAAAACGGCCTCAGGCCAAAAACTGATTTTGATATTTATTTTTTCCGATTTCTGTGACCCGGAAATTATTTATTGACTTCCATTGCCAGCTGCTGCTTCTGTTTTGCAGTGTTAAATCGGACTAGGCCTACCAGACAATAGATTGACCATATTGTAGGCCTACAACTGCAAAGCCTTATCATATGCATGTTACATTCATGACACGAAAAGTAGAACTTATTGAACAAAAATGGCAAATTACGCAGTGGGCTAAACATTTTAAACTTGCGCAAAACGGCATGAACCCAGCAACAGTGTGTCGCATAACTTAAAACACAAACTAAAGCAACAGCTTGGACAATCCTACTGCAAAGCCGTTCCTTCCATAGGCATGCAACGTCTATGACATAAAAAGTGGAATATGAACGCCTGTTATGATGTATAACATTAATGACTAAGGATGAACAATGATCAATTTTTCTTCAAAAATGAGTCGATGTAAACTAATCAATAAACTGAGAAGAGGTGTCTCACAACATTGTGTCACAGCTTTTTTGGCCTATTAAGGGACCTCTAAATGCCCTCTAAAAGGGATTTAATATGCATTGGGACATGAACCACCTTCCTCCATGCCACGGGCAGTACAGTATTTCTGTATCATATTTACACAGTAGACCTACATTGGTTTTCCCGCATTTTATTTCTTCAGAGCAGAGTAGGAGAAGGAGGAGTTAGAAACAGACCTTTTTAATTAAAAGGTGAGGGATTCATTCTTTTTTATACTTTAGCCACCCTTGAACTCCTCCTCAGAATAAAGTATCTACTCATACACTTTGACCGCTGAACGATGCATTTTACTTTCAAAACAAGTTTGTTTTTTGTTAAGGATATGACCAGATATTTTGGCCCTTGTAATGCCACCAAAAAAAAACAATTATGGATTGTGTCCAAAGCGACTTACAGATGAAAATGACATGTGAATGTGGTTAAACTATGTAAAGGAATAAAGCAATAATAAACAATAATGTCAATGCAATATCCATGACCAATAGCCTAATGAGAAGAAACAAACAGTTTTGACAAAAATCTGTACTTTTCCAAGTTTAAACCACAATAGTTGCAACATATTCAATTGCTGGCAATTCCCTCAATTTTAATTTTGTTATTTTTCTTTTAAAAAAACAAAAAAAAACACTACACATCAGATCTTTCAAAACCATATCACATTGTCATAACACATCCATCCATCCAGCCATCATATGATCTGATAATGTTTGAACCAGTTACACCCTAATGTAGGCTACTCAATGTCCTACACAAAATGTTTTCTGCTAGGATATACAGTAGTGTATGAGTCACAGTCTGGTACAGGATCCGAGGATCCAGGTTCTATGTTTCCTGTTCCTTGTTATGCCGTGTTGGTCATGTGTGCTAGGCCCCTCTGTCCATGCCATGTTGTGTCCTGTTACTGCACTTTCTGGCTTTCTGTTGATTGAGTCCTTCATCCCTGTTCTAAGTTACTCAATCACCCTGACTATCTCTGTCACACACTGTCTTGTTTCTGGGTCTTTTCTGACTTATTTTCTAAATGTTTCAGCCCTGTCCACATCACGTCTCTTTTCAAAAACTCTTATTGATTATTATTTTTGTCTTGCCTCTGCTTCCTCTGTATTGAACCTGACTACCGAGATTTACCTACCATTTTGTGCTGCTGACTAACCTTAACATTCTAAACTTATATCCATTTCCCATCTCGGTGTCTGCATTTGCGTCTTCCATTTTACACCCCTGCAGTATGCCTAATAGTAACCTAATATTAATGTAACCGGTATGCTATAGTAACCTTATATTTTTGTGAAGGATTAGAGGATAATTTAGAGTACATAGAGAATATACTGCCCAAACATGCCGCATAAGACCCTACCTCTCCATTGCAGACTTTTTTTCTCTTCACATGATGAAGTACACCAAATACATCTATCCAGTTCCAAATTTGATCTGGAAATTCAGAAATTCTGGAAATACTATGTTGGTAAAAGAGCAGTGTTTGGTAGTTTGGTCAAACAAAAAAGATAGAAAGCTATATGTTACAGTATGTGGCTCAACCAAATCTTCACAAGCAATGTTGCTCAAATCTCATCTGAATACGTGTGGTCCTTGTCTTTCTTCACATGTGCCTACAGTTATCTCTTCCTCAGTGCTATATTGCGTTCATTTTCTGCTGACTAGGGCTCGACTGTTGCCCTGTGTTTAGGCCTGATTGTTGAGTTGACAGTTATGCAGCTAGGTGTCTTTACACCTTATCATTGTGTTTGATCAATTGGGTTCTGGTGGTAGTATTTTGGAAGTATTTTGGAAAATAGTGTTTTGTAAATCAATGTTTGTAGCGAAAAGTCATATTATTGTAACATTACATAAATCAGTCTAGTTTTGAATGAAACACCAATTAATATTACTACACTAGGTCGAAGTACTCCCAAGTGCTATTGCGCCACACATTGTAGTTCTCCTGTTTATTCGCTTGGAAAATCGCCATGTTTCATGTTGTGTGACCTTACACATTTTTATCAACTACTCGTGCAACTGTATTTAAGTAGGGAAAACGTGGATGTTTTTGATTACTGCTATCTTCCTCCCTCTATGGCTACGTCTGAGCCCGCTAGCATAGCAACATGCTAACACATTCGCGCCGCACACCAGAGCGTTTGAGTGCACGTACAGACACGGGAAAGGTATGACTCAACTCGTGAAAGTTAAGGTAAGAACATATATTACTACTGACATTGGGTGGCGTGTTCCTTTAAGGCCTGTTTACGGTTTACAGTAGTACAGTACGTTCAGTTCATGTTCGCTCAAAATATGAACGAGTTCATGAACTTTCGTTCAATGAACGCGTTCAGGCACAACACTGGTGTATAATGCTAGGAAGAAAAGGTTGTACAAAAGCATATCCACTTTGGAAGACAAGCATAAAAAGTCAAGTCTTGTTTTATCTGTGTTCAGGTTGGTATTGCATGCTTGAAACTTAGACCTAAATATTTCTAAGATACATGATAGCTACATGAGAGTCCATAAGCACATGTGAAAAATGGTTGTTCAACTGAATAATAAGGAAGTGTTATCTATGCATGTTAGAGGCTGGTTTTGCTTATCTTCATAAAGGGAAGTTTGCTTCCATGGATATATGTGGACAGATGGAGATAGTATAAGTACATGAAAAAGCTAAATGTAACAGGTGGCTTCTGGACAGAAATATGACAGGTGCCCAGTCCTTGCAAGGATTTGAAAAATGCAGCCATGTCTATTTACACAGCTTATCCTTTGTTTCCATTCAACTCTTGGAAACTGGAAATATAAAAACTATTTGTTGCAATGTGCAACTTTACCTCTGACAGCCTGAGATATAAAAGCAGTAATTAATTAGTCCAGTGAATGATGAGTGGAATGAGTTTAGATCAAAATACATGAAAAGTAATTCTTTGTAATGGTTTGAATGCTGAGACCCAGAGTATACTCCAGCAGGACCCTCTGATGTCAAGTACAGGCATCTAGAAAGTCGCAAGCACAGAGGGTTTAGCAAAGTAAAGGCCTTGAGTATTACAGACGTGAACGAGTGTGACCCACCAAGATTAAACTTTGCTACACTCGCAAATATCAGTGAAGTTCTAGATACTCTGTGTCTCTTGTAGGCTAATATGCAAGAGAAACTAGGTTGAAAATAGTTTTGGGTGGAGTAATCTCAAACTCTCTGTGAAGCGTTTTTGAGGGCTGTCTGAGAGAGAATGCACAACATATGTCCCCATTCTCTTCAGAAAATATCCAGAAGGACATAGATGAGTGTGGTTTGAGACTAATGGCCCCCTTACACCAAACAACTTTGACAAGACTTGGGAAAGATTCTTGAAAGATTGGAGTCTTTTGAGTAAAGCTGGAATGGGGGCATTAGTTAAAAGACTACAATCTTTCAAGAGTCTCCCTAAATCTTGCCAAAGTTGTTTGGTGTAAGGTGGCCATTATTTGGAATTTACTAAACATTCGCAGGCCCATCTTCTCATAGCCAATGCAAAAATGAAAAATGAAATACAGGCCAACTTTTCTGGGTGTGCAGACCTTCTAATTTTAACAATCTGGATTCGCCAAATTAACATTATTTATCATTGTTTATCAAATCAGTTTTGATTTCACCTATTTTATTTGTGAAAATATTTTGTAATGTTGTTTTGACCTAATAAAACATTCCTGTTGTTTGTTTTAGTAAAAGAATACATGCATTGTCAATGATAATTAGAAGATTTCAAGACATCACCACCTGTTTTACAGTGCAGGGTAGACTATTTTCTGTTCATGTCTGAGTTGCTGGACATGTCTCAGCTTGAGAGTGGAAATGTTCTGGTATCTCACACATTTGCTGTACCTGGAGAATAGCCAAAGCTACAGTACATCAGCCTTTAAGCTGCACATTCACACAAGCAGAAGGACAGCAAATAAACAAGTCATTATGAAACAATTTTCCTCAATGTGTGTGTGTGTGTTGAATGTGTGTGTGAAGATGATTTATCTCTGACACTGGAACAGCTATTTTCGTCTTTAAACCAAAGTGTTCTTTCCTTTCCAAAATAGCTTATAAGTGGTGATTCTGTTATCTGTGATGGCACAGTCTTCTGAGAAGAATAAAATAAGAACAATTCAATACAGCTACTGAATTGCAAAAGTAAAGCGTATTTATTGGATTCTTTGATTTACAAGTTGAAGTATCTCCACTACAGATTTAATCCGCTTTGTCTTGTTACTTGTTCTTTTCTGTTTCTTGATATGCAGGCCACTTAGTTGGTCTTCAGCCACACAGAAATAAGCAAAGTGCACTAAATCTTAAAGTGTCGAATCACTGGGAGGTGTTTGTGTGTCACCTTGTGCGCACTGGTTAAAGTTTAGCATTTACGACAGTTTCGAGTCATATTAGGATGGGAATGATCCTACAATCTTGGAAGTTTGGCTTACTCTGGCTGGGTCACTGCTGCACACTCTTAAGTTTCTTAGCAGATTGCTTCAGGTTCTTGTTTTGTTCTTGTTGAAAGGTAAATGCAACTATGATGTGCATTTTTTTAACCCGTCAAGAATTTTGAACCTGAGTTTATCCAATTTTCAGACTTCTGTATTCAAAATGAACAAATTATCATATTTACAGTTTTTCTCGATTGTTTACACACATTTTCTAAAAGCATGATACTCTCAGAACTCTACACACACAAATCTAAAAACACACACACAATGGGCAAAACCCCTCAATTCTCCTGCAAAATAAAACTTTACATTCAAAACAATGTTATTTCTTCTCAAAATGGAATTTTGTTTTCAAATGACACACACAAACCCATGGGCGTAGATTTAGGGTGGGACGCTAAGGACTAGTCCTAATCAAAATTTTAAGATGACAAACAATGTGCAAAGCAGAAAATGTGTTGAAGCTATAGTTACACACAGGGGCGGACTGGGACCAAAAATCGGCCCTAGCATATTTGTCCCAAGCAGCCCTCAAATCGGTCGGGCACACCTAATTAAATACAAAATCCTTGCATTGCCCTAAAATATGCATATATTTTCAACTGTCATGGAGCACTGAAAGTGATGTAGGCTTCATTGGCCATCACTCTGACCGATGAGAGATAGCCATAGAGCACATGATCTCTATATTCAAGTAGGCTATACAAGCAATTATTAAAAAATAATTTTTGCTTGAATTCAAAATATCATTTCAAATTATTCAATAGGCTAAATTTAAACTATACAATGTTCAATTGACAGCAGCACCAAACAATTACTGAAGCCTATATGTAAATAGATAATTACCTAGACTGCCATATACATTAATGTAATTTATACCAGTTATCACTGTGGACAACTGAAACAGGGCTGTTGCTGGAAATATTTTATTCCTGTGTGTGTGCGTGTAAAATCATTGCGAGGTATGTACAAACAAGCCGCAATGACGTTAAAGCGCAAACTGCCTGTCGCGGGAGCTGAAAATGGCACATTGCGTTTTTCGTGTCATGCATATGCATTCATGGGAGGATCCAGGGGAAAGTGGGAGTTTAGTGTAAAGAGATGGGAGGGGAAGCGTAAAGAGCGCCTAATTATGTATTCCGCGATGTACAAAGACTGCTCGTGAAAGCGCATGTCTATTCTGCTCCTAAATACTTCCGCCTTGTAAAAACGGGTGTTAATCCAAATTGCAGTTCAATGCATCAATAAGAGAACCTTTCAAAGACAACAGAATCGCTATTTAGAACACCAGTTTGTAAGTATTTGTAGCCTACTATCAAAGACAACCTTAACTTTCGTTGGCCTTTCGAATGTCTTACTTTCACTTTCACATCATTCACTTAAACTTTCCTACTTGCTAGATTTGACCAATCTTCCATAGCCTATGTGCACAAGTAGTTTGAGTAGAACTACTGATCTTCATTATCTCCCTGCTTGTTAACATCTTATCATGTATGGTAATATTTCATGATCGCTAAACGTTTGATTCTTTTTAATGTTGTCATCAGTTAACTTCATTCAACTGTGCTTGTATGTAGGCTCTGCCGTTCAGTTGTGATAGGTAAATACGACGGAAACTTGGGTCTGACAGCGTTCGCAATCTGCGGTTTGTCGATGGCGCTGATAACGCTACGTTCGCAAATGTAGGTACAGTACATCTGGTCCTGTTTGTACATTCTTGAATTTCCCCTTGAGGATCAATAAAGTATCTATCTATCTATCTATCTATCTATCTATCTATCTACATTGAGGACTGAGAGTGAATAAGTGGCAAAAAAGTGTGGCTTTTTGATAGGTTGTGATTGAAAACTGAAATCAAATTGTGTTTTAGGATATTGAAAACTGAGTGAAATACCGAGAGTTAGTGTATTGCAGATTTGGTGTTGGGTTATGGTGTTTGGAAGACCTGTTTAGAAAATTGTGTGTGTAAGCTGTAGGGAAAAAAACTGTAAGTAAAGGAATTGTGTACTTTGTCCACCTCTGGTAGATAGTTTAATGGATGTTGACAGACAGATACTTTAATGGGAAAATGAATGGTTGGAAGTAAATGGATGGAGAGAAAGTTGAATGGAAAGTGATTTGTATTAATATTACTAAGGTACTTGTGATGGTTGATAGGGTGTTGCTAGGGTACATATGGTGGTTACTATGCCAAATAAAGTGGTTGCTATGCTGGTTACTAGGGTAATCATGTTGGTTGTGATAGTGGCTGCTAGGCTGACATGGTTTACAGTAATAAATGTTGATAAATTGTTTAATGCTTAAAAATCAGCATGTGGGATAGGGGTGGAATTGTGCAAATGATATATATGTCCAATATCTGGAAATGGTGGTGTTACAACTCACCCCATTGACCATGTTACAACCATACCCGGTCTCCCCTACCTGTTCCATGGCATTGGTCATATTTGCTAAAAGCGCACACATGGGCAGCTACAGATACATAACCTAGTTGTTACAACTGCAAGGTTATCTGCGATGAGTGGTATGCATGATACCATACTCATGACCTGAACTATTCAAACTCAGTTAAATTGTGGTCAGAATAGCATTATGCAAAGTAAAATAATGACATTAGGCTAAATAATGACCATCAATTTAACCATTATCCACATATACTGAGTTTCCAACTGATACATTTTATTTGTTTATCAGTGAAATTGAAATGTGCCTTACTTATTTATTCCCTTGACTTAACTACTTATCACACTTAATGACCTTGTAGTCACACTAACTCATGGCCAACCATTACTAATTTGTGGTCATGATTTTTGTCCCACCAATGTCACCAGGAGGGCTCCACGAGATTCAATAGATTTTATTTTTCATTCTGTTTAAGAACATACATACATCATGCCACATAGAACAGAACTACAGTACACAGGATTGGAAACAGTGCGATTTAAAAGAAAAATAAAAAGCAAAAAGAAATACACATGTTGATAGCTTATGTCATTCTATCTCTGATTATAAGAGGGACTCTCATAAATTTGGACTAAGCAGCACTTACCACGATAGTCACCGTTACACTGGGCATGGGTTCACCATACTGATCAACACATACAGTAAAGGCAGCAGTGTTAAAGAAATATGGGTCTAACATATTTCATTAAAGAAATATGGGTCTAACACTTTATTTGAAGGGGTCTACATAAGGGTGACATGTAACCGTCATAAGAATGACATGACACATGTCATGTACATTAATGACACATTATTGATGTTTATGACTGTTGTCATAATGCGTCATTCGGTTTTTGGAATGTCAAGTTGACATTGTTTGGGTGTCATCATTATGACAACTTGACATTAGCCAAGATGACATGTAAAGTGTTACCGAAATATGTACACAAAGTGTTTTACACAATATAGTTAAACACATACCAAGAATTTTCAGCACGATTCACATCCAGCTGTTAGTCCATCTTTAAAAACATTACATCACCAACATAACTGTAACATGCTCCATGAATCCAACATCTCAGATTGGTTGGAGACAAGGTGATGTTTTCCCCGTTGCCTAGCCCGAGAGGACATCACCTGCAATGTCGACCAGGACTTGTGGCCAGATCTGAACAGAAGGCAGGATCCATAACGCACCCCCCCCACCCCCCCGCCACACACCCACACACACAAAATATGGGGTTTTTTCAATGGCAATTTCTCTTTTTACTTTTGTTTTCTTGCATTTTGCTTACACTTACACTATTCATTGATAAGTGTGATACTATTTTTCTTAAATTCTGTAAGAATGTTTGTTTTTTATAAAAACTTTTGTTGCAAAAAAAGTTGATTATTGCAGAAAGTCTACTTCTTTTGAGTTTCACAGAAGACTGAGGCCAGATGTACTTTTGCGCCCACTTCAGGCATATTTGATTCGCAACGTGCACATAAAAACATGGCGAGGTATGTACAAACAGGCCGCAATGAAGAAAAAGTGCAGACTGCCTGTCGCGGAAGCTGAGAATGGCTATTTGCGCGTTTCCGTGTCATGCATGCATATGTATTCATAGGAGGGTCAGGGGCCAAGTGGGAGTATCTTGCAAACACAGGGGAGGAGAAGTGCTAATAGCGATTGATTAGGTATTCCGCCATATGTATTTTTAATGTCGCAATTGGTTAACTCTATTCAACTGTGCTTGTGGTTCAGCTGTGGGCACGCAATTAGCATTGTAGAGGGGATGAGCACGTGATGAGAATCTTGAATTTCCCCTGGGGATCAATAAAGTATCTATCTATCTACAGTATCTATCTATCTATCTATGAGCGTTGTTTACGTAATGAAGTGACAGCTTAGTAAATTACCCACAATATGGCAAAGCACAGCGTTCGCTTTCTGCACATAGAAAAACTCGGTATTAGTGCTTTCTCTGTACATCCGGCTCTGAGTCGGAGAAAATTACAATAAAAACAGAAATACAAAGACTGCAGTGTGTTGCTGTTGATTTGAAAGGGTAATTCAAATGGTGCATGTGTGTATGGTTTTGTTGCAATAATGACATTTTAGAAAGGATTGTTGAGTTTTGATTGTAGTGTTTCATTTTGGCATAGATGTGAGTTGTTTATATCCAAGTGCTATATCTTATTTGGCTGTGTGTAGAGTTTTGACATAATGAGCCAAATTCTGCAAAAAGTGTGTAAGCAATAGGCAAAAACTTAAGTCCGTCCACCAACTCTATACACAATGTGATTGGCCTGTCTAGAGTTTGGTTTTTCCAGCTTGCAAGCCAACGGAAAGTTGCTAGACTACCCTGGCTGCAAATTACTTTTGCCGCCGCTAGGGTGCGTCTAGATTTCTAGGCTACAAAAAGTGTGTAAGCAATAGCCAAAAACTGTAATAAAACAAATAAAGGTGTGCTCCGCCCCAGCAGGAAGGCTAAAAGCACTTGGTTACTTGCAAGCACATCATTGCAGTCTACATCACATTTGTGGTGTAGCGCCACCTACTGAATACCATCAGCATTAACAAAGTGTCGCCCAACAGGAAGGAAGTGCATCCGATGTATAAATTTTGGTTTTGGTAGCCAATCAGAATGTTGGATTTCAACAGCAAATCAGAATGCAGGATTCCATCAGAACGCAGGAATATTTCAGCCAATCAGAATGCAGGATGTAAGCAGCCAAACAGGTTGCAGGATTCCGAAAGCCAATCAGGCATACTAAAGGCATGCAGCTATACTTATAGAAAATTGCTTTTAATTACATCAAATTTAGGGACGAAATTCAGCATTCTTAATAATACAATAATCTGTAAGGCCACCAACAATCAGCCAGGTTCATGCACAACATTTATAATATAAAAATCAGTGGCTTTAGAATGTTGGAATGTTTGCCAATGTGGGTAAAACTGAAACTGAAACTTGAAAGAAGATTCTGAGATTCAAGAGGATAGAATATTTGCTAACAAAACTAAACTGATCTTAATCTTAATAATGAGATGTGCAGAAGTCAGATTGCCCCATGTGTAACGGTGGTTAAGCATCAGGGGGACAGAGGCGAAATGAAGAAATTTTCTTTCTTTTATTTTCCTTTGAGAAAATAAATCAAAACATTGCCTTCAGGCATCGGTGTACCACATGTACAGCATCAGATCAAAAGCATACGGCTACTCTCCTAATTACTCTTTCAGTAAAAAGTGAAAAAAAAAACTCTTTCACTTTTCTGTCCCCTGACTTTAGAGGACTATAACATTTTAAAAACATATTACTGTTGCAATTTATTTATATTTTAAAGTAAAATAATATGTTTCCTGAACAATTACACCTTTTTGAGCCATCACTATGACAGTATTTGACAGTATCAGAATTTTATGAATTCCCAGAATACCACAAAAATGACCCTCCAGCTATATGGGCCCATTTGGATCCTATTCTTCAGTTCTTGGCAAAAGACCACTCTAGTGTCAAAAATCTTCACTTTTTTAGTGATGGACCTGCCACGCAGTACAAAAACCGCTCAAACTTTTACATGTTATCCACTGAGCCACACCAGAGAGGTTTCACAACAGTGACATGGAGCTTCTTTGAAGCTAGTCATGGCAAGGGTGCGCCAGACGGAGTGGGGGCTGCACTAAAGAGGACAGCGGACACATTGGTTCGCCAAGGGAAAGATATCCCTAGTGCACAGAGCTTTTTCCAGCTGCTGAAGGATATGAGCAAGGTGAAACTGTATTATGTGACGGAGGAGGAAGTTGAAAAGAATGAAAAAAGTTTAAAGCAAGTGTCCCTGTTCACTATCAAAGGCACAATGAGAATGCACAAGGTCCTAAGTGTTTCTCCAGGCATTCTCAAATACAGGGACATTAGCTGTTTCTGCCAGGCTGCTGAGGGGGTGTTTGATTGTCATAAAATATACTGTATACTCTAATGCTGTAGGGGGAGCTCTGCAGAGAAACCTGGGAGCAAAAAGCGAAGAAATTGCCAAAACGGCATAGTTTGTCTTTTAAGGAACACAGAACGGGGCAGGGCAGCCGTGGCCTACTGGTTAGCGCTTCGGACTTGTAAACGGAGGGTTGCCGGTTCGAACCCCGACCGGTAGGCGATGGCTGAAGTGCCCTTGAGTAAGGCACCTAACCCCTTACTGCTCCCCGAGCGCCGCTGTTGTTGCAGGCAGCTCACTGCGCCGGGATTAGTGTATGCTTCACCTCACTGTGCGTTCACTGTGCGCTGAGTGTGTTTCTCTCATTCACGGATTGGGATAAATGCCAAATTTACATACAGAGATAGGGGTGGGCGATATGGACAAAAAAATAATATCTCGATATTTTTTGTGATTTTGACGATAACGATAATTAGTCGATATCCTTTAAAAAAAATTGTTAAAGTCTGAGTTACTTTACAGCTCATTATTTATGAATATCATCATTACAATAATAACCAATAACCTAACCTGTGACTTTTTAACCAAATCAACCAATGCATTGTCACTCTGACACATTTCCAATTCTGCCCACTTGTGTGTGGCAACATAGCTGCCAACTCTCACGCATTGGCCGTGAGACACACGCATTTGATTAGTTTCACACACTCACACGCCACACCCACGATTTCTCACGCTGAAGTGTCAACCCGGTCGGTCAGATGCCTGAAAAATGAGTTTAGCCTATAGATCTACCTGTTGAGCCACGGTTATTCTTTCAGAGACGGTGAGAGGGTTCAAGAGCACCCCCTGTCTGTGGAATTTTCAAAATGTTCTCTCATTTGCGATGCTACTTCAAAACCCATCCCAGGCGCATTCCCCCGGCTTCAGGTAGGCCTATGCTTTGAGTATTTTTCACGCTGAAGTGTCAACGTGGTAGGTCAAATACCTGGCAGATGAGGTTCAACTAAACTAAACCTATACATGATATCACACATCATGTGAACGAGCGGAATCTAAGCTTTCCAATGATATTAGCGCCAAGTTGCTGTGATAAATGGTTCGCGAGAAAATTATCATTGAACCGACGTGCAATTTAGGCTAATCATATTTGCATTTTGCACACAGTGCACACCCATTACTCTCGGTTGTAATATCTCACTAACCCTTCACACAACATGTGGCAAACCTAATATCACAATAAACAGCAAACCGTACCGAATGCGAGGATATAAAGCATGCCTCTGTTTTTGAAATTGCAACACATTTCTACATAGCCTCATTGGGGCGAAATTATAATGTATTCTAATGTAAACTATTTGTCAGTAGGCCTACATACATTTTTGTAAATTGCTCAGTAGATTATCCCACTATCATGGTTCTTATATTGTCAGGTTCCAGCCAATCCCACTTACACAGATAAATGAATATATTTATATTGCCATGCTTTCTAGTGACATTAATGCAAAAATATAAAGAAAATCAAATAAGGAGACACAAATATTGATATAAAGCCTGACATAAGCCATATGCAAACATTCACATCATGCAGATATGGGTACATCCTGAAAAAGGAATAGCCTGTAGGCTATGGCCATTACAATGACCAATATATTATCTTAAATGAACTAGCTGAAAAACACAGGTGACCACTTCTGCATAATTTCATGGAGTGCTGAACATTTCTGAACTGTGAAATGGACCATATGTTTTTGTGGTTGTGAACTTATTGCAATATCACCATAACTATTCCACCTGTGTATGCATGGTTATAATTCTGAAGTGCAAAATAGCTTAGGCTACAGCACAAATATTTCCATAAAAATAACCAAGTCTGACCTCTGAATTTATTTTTAAAAGTGCACCAGATTGATGCATTTAAAAGTTAAAATATACAAACATTTCTTAAATTCTTACAAAACCCCCACCCACTTTTTAAAATTGTTAGTTTGGACCCCCCCACTATTGCCGTGCGAAATACCAGTGCTGTTTGTACGCCAAATAAATAATAACCTATAGGTTTATGTAAAACTCCCCATTAACAGCATCATGTCACTAACCACAGCTAGACTGCACAATGGTAGGCCTTCAAAAGCATGACATTTTCGCTTTAGTTTGATATTTAATTTACTTTATCCGCTTTCATGCGTTCATTGAACGTCCGCAGTGCTGTAATGGAAACCTTATTGCGTAGCCAAGTAGCCTATATATTGAGTTATTTTTAAATTATGCATGATTTACTTTTTATTAATTTCGTAGGCTGGCTTTATTTTGTTATATAGAAGTATCTAAATAACCTGGTAAAATGTACCAGAATTCAGGAAATTGCATCTAGTCCAAAAAAAAATTTCTGGGGGAGGACCCCCATACCCCCCACTGAAATATCCCACCCACTTTCAGAATGCCTCCATCGCCCATGGTCCTAGCATTAGGCTAGATCCCTTTGATACCAATGTTAATTTAACTCTGGGACCCTGGTCCCTACACCTGAGAACCAATGTACTTTTTTTTTACTGTACGGTATAATGCTGAACGAGCCAAACAAAAATTTCTGCAGCAAAATTTTGGTTGGCCCCACCAAATCTCACTCCAAGGTTTTTTGAAAAGTTGGCAGCCCTGAGTTACTGTAAGTCGTAAGCCATTGGTTTCCAAAGGAGATTTTATTTGTGTCGCCAGCATAGCCTATTGACAATTTATGTTAGGCCTACCTTATAATCCTACCTGTAGCTTAGGGAAGCTAACAGCTTTCTATTAGGATCTAGTTTGTTAGTTACAGTTTTGTCATAACTCCCTAATGCATTTTTGCATTTAGAATAGCCAGAGCGTGTATATCTCAATCTGAAAATTAAACAATATCGGGTGCCTATGGACTAGGCTGGGTGAACCCAGCCTGATCTGCCCGCTATTTATTTTTTGATTTCTTAAAAGATTGAGCTTGGTCTGATGAAAGCCAGACTAGCCATGGACCTCAGTTACACAATGCAAGGGAACATGAATCAGCCTATATTTGCACGAACAATAACGGACAAAAGCTCTTCGACTTTGGCCCGTTAAAATGTGTATGAACAGTCTAGCGACGCATTTCATCAAGGCCCATTTGGACATGTCAGTTATTTGCACCACTGGTTAGATGTAAAATAGCATTTCGTTTCAGACTACTGTTACTTAATTTGTGCATTAACAATAACGTTTCAGACTACTGTTACTTAATTTGTGCATTGACAATAAAGTATTACATGAACTAAAGATGACTAAAATCTTATGTAGAAGAAGAAACATTCACAAAAAATCCATCCATCCAAAAATGACCTTTGTTTTTGATAGCTGTTGAAAACGGCATGGAACTGACAGAGATGTTTTTGTTTATAAATACATAAAAAATAAATAAATAAATAAATAACATTATGCTGATACCTTTTGCTTTTCCCAAATACAATGTAGCCTACAGGTGTAAGTGACCTTTCATCAATCCAGTTGCAATGGATGAACTGTGATGACCTGCCCTACTTGTGATTGTTTAGAGATTTTAAAGGTTTTATAACAATGCTACATCTTCTTTGGCTATTCTACAATCTATTCACCTTTTCAGCACAAGTAGGCTACTTTCTGTGCAGCCGCACACACACACTCAGGCATGCCAAACAAGCATACACAAAAGTTTCAAGAGTGGGGGATGGAGTAAAAGATGGAGACAAATTGAAGTGTGATTTATTTTCGCGGAATGGATGTACAGGACTGAGCGGCGGTCATATTTTGTACCGCTATGCGGTACATCTAGTTGATGCCATTTATTTGTTAAACACAAATTTGAACGAACACTTCTTGTCTATGCAAAGTTTCCCTGTAGGTAATCCAGACAGGCTGGGTGCTGGAGAGGGCTCTGGACTCCTAACTTCACTTCTCGTCTGTGCAGTCGACTCAGAAGCATCACTTCAGCACTGATTATGGTACTTGAATGCATTTCAGACATTTAGAGTGTCCCTATTGTGAGCAGTCCAGGGCACATCTGTGCAATAACTATCAAAATAATTATCATTAGCATCTTTTGATAAGTCACACACGGAAAGTAGTTGTATTATGCCTTCAAATCAGCAGGTTTTGGTTGGATGCAGATTGCATAATTAAACAATATGGCACCAGTGGCTGGCTACTGTTTGACTGGACCTTGGCCTAACTGTTAGTAACTACCTCAATAGGGTGTAGATATGAGCTTACATTGTTTCACTGAAAACACAAAAATACAAGAAATAGTTATTCTACATTACTTTAAATACACCACATTTGTTTTTGCTTATTGCCCACATAAACAGCCAGGGCATGTGCAATAGTTGAATATGCGTGTCCTGTCCCTATTCAGCTAAGTGTTCTGTGAGTCTGCAAATCTTACTTCGTTGTTGTCATATATTGCCTCCACAGTCTATGATTGCCACATAGCTTAATTTGTGAGCACTTGTTCATAGTCCTACCAGATGTGGCACAAGTCATTGAGCAGTGGCAGCTTCTGACTTCCAAGGACTTTGTTCACCAGCAGACCCCTTGATGATTACCTTTATTTACAGCATTTGCATCTGTCAGTCTGTGATCTAATATGTATTGAATATGTACTAGCTTAGTACATATTAGTTTTTGTTATTTTAGTTTCACAAATTCAGTGGTTACCTGTAATGCTCAAGATATACAAGTAAAAAAATCACCTTCACTTTTGCATCTGGGTCTTCAATTCAACCTACTGACTGAAGCTGACAGATTTGTATAAATGTTTGAGAACACAGGCAAATTGGTTTGGCATGAGTTTTAATGTAATTCACAGTTCAGAAAAGTTCCATAAACATTTCCAAGTGGAAGTTCAGTGCCATCAACAGTAAGTTTGCTTTCTGATATTTAAAGAACAGAAATGGGTTTGGCATAAGTAAAGGGTAGGTGTAACAGTCCATCAATAGACATAAAGTGAAATGTACTGTATAGTCTCAATGGGTTCAATATCACCACACCCCAGCCAAACCACATCACCTGGATCTCTAGTCCCAGGTTAGAGCCCATGGACCTCCTTGCCGCCTCCTCCCCATGGTGAACTGCCAAAATAGAAAGGTAAACATTTCATTAGTACCTATATATCTTACAAGATAATACAATAATGCAAACCAACACTACTTGTTGTAATCAACAAAAGTACAGTTATTGTACAATGCTGTAGTACTATTGTACAATTTGAAATGGGTCTTCAGTGACAAACTACACTAAAATTGCCATTGTTATGCCAAACACCGGACACTGTAACTGGATTTAACGTTTTGATGTTGATAATAGCCTGACAAGAATGGGAAATAAGGCAAGCTAACCGAACATGAACGCTGGATCGTGAAATGGCCACCGATGAGAAATGTCAATGTCATCTTAGACCAGTGGTCCCCAAACTATGGCCCGCGGGCCAGATACGGCCCGCCACTTCATTTTGGGTGGCCCCCCAAAAGATATCCGTGGTATATAGCATCTGGCCCGCATGGGAGTACAACATCGTCAAACTATAACCTCCGTAATTTCCCCCATTCATTCTCTATGACGAGTCTTAACAGTACCAATGTAATACTCTTTCTGTCCACTGGTGGTTGTTTTGGCGCTGTTTCGCGTTTGCCATCGAAAAGGGAATGAAATGTAGGCCTACCTGCAAACAATGTAAGAGGCCTATGCTGACTGCATCAGTGCTCAAAGTATTCTAAAAGTTTATCAATTAATTGTTAATAACTAACTAACTTTTATTCAAGTCATATTTCTGGGACTATCTGGGATAATTATTTCTATTTTTATGCACTTATTCAAATGTACAAATTCACAATTCACAAAGTTCTCATCAGGTGAGTGAAAGTGGTCATTTCAGATGTTTTTGCCAGCACTTCATAAAACTCTCATAGTTTGAGAACTTCAAATTATTTGTAGGATATTGCTTGTTCACAAGTTGAGCTGTGTATGCAAAGACACAGAGTTCAGAGTTTTGAATAAAACATTTTGAATAAAATACACTTTTGGGACTACCTGCTAATATTATTTCTCTGCTATTAGTATTATTTCATTTCAGCTACATTTTACACTGATATTGTATGATGGCAATATAAACACAGCTAACAATGGTAAATTGCAGTAGCCTATGATTAAATGTAATGGAATATTCAACTAAGGTAGACTGCTGTTGTTCACAGCACTAAGCTATTTATGGTTACTAATATACTCCGAGTCTCTGGCCCTCTCTTAGAGCCAGGCATAGTGAGCTGGCCCTCGGAAGAAAAAGTTTGGGGACCACTGTCTTAGACCAAGCTACCACTGACAACTTTAGAGCAATATAGCGATTTCAAAACGTGATATTAAGAGTTAATCAAAAATAATTAATTATGTACAAGTTAACTAATACCATACTACGATTTTGTTATCAATTCACACCACACGTTGACAGAATACAGCGATCTGGCTGATGTTATCGTAAATTAATTAACGTTACAATGATGGCTGCCACTGAGGATATGAGATGGGTAACGTTAATCACAAAACAATAAAGGCAAAGATACATTTTTGTCAGTATGAGTTGCTGAACCTGTAACGCTAAACTGCTAAATTACTCTACGTTATTTTACCGTAACTTCAGCAAGGGAGGGATGGCTAACGTTAGTTTATTTTACCTAGAAGCTAGAATCTGCAAACTCAACTTTTTTAACCGTTCACCCGAATACCTTTCAGCATACAAAATTAAAAAGTGTCTGAACATGGCATTAAGAAACATACATGAACTTCACGTTAGCAGATCAAACTTACCAGCAAATTATGTTACACCAACGTCTGTGCCAGTCCATCTTGTAGGCCTAACGTTACAGATAGCTTAGCTGAGGCTGCTCGGCTGACGACGAGGTGGGTTCACCGGCTTGCTCAGTCTCATACAGAGCCCCGCCCTTTTACCCATATATGGATTGGCCAGGAGGTGGGCGGGGTTAGGATTTCCCAAGGTTTTCCAAGATGGCGCCGCCCATACCCCCCATAAACGGCTTCATAACCGTTCTTCAGAAAATCTATGGGTGACGTCAGACGCTTTGTCCATATTTTTTACAGTCTATGATTACTCCTTTAAAAAGTAACTTAGTTAGATTACAAGTTACTTTATTAGTTACTTTCAGCAGCTGCCGACAACACCCCCACCGCCTCAACATAAAAATGATAACCGGTTTTGCCAATACTCACTATACTGGAAGTGCATTTTAACAGTAATGTCAACAATGTATAGCAGACATCCCAACCTAACCTACTTAGATACTGAAATTCAGATGTTTGTTCTGAAATTCAGATGTTTGTTAATGTCTAGTCAGTACACCAAATAAGGAAGGCCTATTGATAGAAATTGTGATGGTAAAATATGTAGATTTTGGTAGTTTGGCCTTTTCATGTAGCCTTGGCAACTAGCCATCTAGTATAGGCCTGAGTAATATGCAAATGAAATTACACTTGTTAAACTCACCTCAACAATTCTTTTGCAATCATTTAACCCGCTGTGAGCAATGCTAAAGTCACTGTTACAAACAGTGCAGTGTGCAAGACTATCATTATGCTTTACTCTTATGAGACAATTGGGTACACAGGTATCGCCAAATGTAGAGATGTTTTTGTTCATTTTTATAAGTGCACAGGTATCGCCAAATGTAGAGATGTTTTTGTTCATTTTTACTAAACTAAAACTTGAACTGATTAAATGATTTTAAAAAGTTGAGTAATCTACAACAACAACAATTGTAAACTGAACACTGAATGTAGAACTATTGTAAGTGAACAAAGATAATTTTAAACAGTTGTAATTGAACAAAGATTATTTTAAACAAAGAGACATGTAAAAATAAAAGGAAAAGTGATCCCTCTCCCGTATCACTTCAGCAATCTCTGTGTCTCTGTATATTCTTTGAATGACCATGTCATCTTCTGCAAAGACAACAAAGTCACACCATTCCATGCCAGTGACAAGAAGCTGCCCCTGGACCTGCCAATAGTAGGCGTGTTGCCGTTTAAGTGACATGGTGTTTCATTTACGAGGCTCAGACCCCGTTTACACGAAGGGAAAACGCAGATATTTCCCTGTGGTTTGGCCTCTCGTTTACACCAAAACCCCGTTTTTATCACAGAAAACGATTATTTCTAAAACCTCCGGCCAAAGTGGAGATTTCTGATAACGCCAGTTATGTGCTGCCGTGTCAACAGGGATAAACAGCGTTTTAGCTTCTTAAACGTCACATTATGCGCCAGAAAATCCTTAACATCATGTGAGCGCCTGATGTTTACAGTTTCTTTGGCTACTGATCAAGATTATCATAGATGCTGTTAAGGTGCTACTAATTTTTACTTATTTTTTGTAGTCTAACGCTACACGAAGGAGTAACTCTACTTCGCTGTCTGTCCATACAAACGAACCTTGCGCCATGTTTGCTGTTTTGAAAGGAACCGGAAGTCGCTCGTGTTAGTCGTTGGTGTCGATTCTGAGGATTTTGATTGCCCAGCATGGCTTTATTCCTTTCCCTACACTGCCACCCATAGGTTTGGCATAGTTATTATGGCAATCGACAGCGTATTTGAAAACAATGTTGTGTGCACGATGTTATTATTGAAAACGGGGGGGGGGGAAATATTTGTTTCTCTAAATACCCGGCGATGTGTAAATGTGGCCTCAATGTATCTCCACACTTCATTGGTAGACTTCCGAGGGCCCTGACATTTAAAACGAGACATTGAGAACTTTGAAAAAGCACTGGTAGTTTACTTACAAGACGATTTATGCAGACAGTATCTTCACGAAGTTTAGCGTTTGCAGCCATCTTGAATTTAGTCACGATATGTAGAGCAACGAGTAAGAATGAACAGGTATTCCCTTATCATACCTGTTCATTCTTACTCGTCGCTCGACTTATCGTGACTAAATTCAAGATGGCTGCAAACGCTAAACTTTGTGAATATACTGTCTGTATCAATCGTCTTGTAAGTAAACTACCAGTGCTTTTTCAAAGTTCTCAATGTCTCGTTTTAAATGTCAGGGCCCTCGGAAGTCTACCAATGAAGTGTGGAGATACATTGAGCCTCGTAAATGGTGTAAAACAGTGATTTATTTGCATGGCTAGCCCGATGCCGAAGCACCACCATTGAAAAAGCTGTTGGTAGCATCGGCTAACTAGAGCCAGATTTTGGAGTGCAGGGGACAAGCTGAGATGGGCTATGAGACGTACGTTCACACTCAGTATCATGTTTCAACACACTTTAGCTCAATATCACACCGGAATTCTCCTTTAACAGAGGAAGCAGCAACCCTCCTCTATCTGAGGACTAAGCTAAAGTATCTATTTTGTAAGTTAATGTAAAACACATAGGATGGTGAAAGAACTGTAAGCTCAAATTCAGCTCATTAAAGTGTAAGCTCATTAAAGCATGTTTAGACACACACATTTACACTTAGGCCTACTACACATGATTTTAAAAACAGTACCATTGCAGTTGTTATGATTTGATTGATATGTGACCTAAGAACAATCTTACATTAAGAAAGTTGCTGAGGTCTGACTTTGTGGTGCTCAGAAATTAAATTATTTTAATCTTAATTCATGTGATGAAGGACTTTGAGAGAAGTTTGACAGGTTTCAGTGCTGAGTAAGGTTAACACTAAATATTTTACTAGGCCATTACCATTATAGCAAGCAATAGGCTACCTCATTTGTAAGTTGCTACCAGCAAATCATGAGCAAGTGACCTGATAATAAAAATAAAAGTTTAAAAATGAGCACGAGAGAGACTATTATACTTTCTTACCCTCTACATCACGGTCATAGCGATCCTATTTAAATAAAACAACTTTAAGCCTCCTTTTGAACGGGTAGCCTATCCCTTTTCACTACATGGATTAGCTGCCAGATACATGAAGAGAACAAGTGGAGAAACATCCAACGCAATGCCTTGGTAGGCCTAATGTTATTAGGTTAGATTTTGTAGTCACTGCAAATTTAACACCCTCGTTTCTATGAAACTGGAAACAATTGAACCAAGAGACTTTGCCAAATATTTGTAAGAGTAGCCTAGGCTACGTTATACTGACACCATGTAGGCTAACGTTAAAGTAATGCTCTGAATTCGCGGCCAACATCAAATCCATAGTTCTAACTATTTGATCATCAAGTCAAAATTTCCTGGTCAACTACAAATAATTCCACTACTTTTTATTGCTTAGCTAGACTACTTACCACTTCAACCTGACTGTAGCCTATCTGTTTAAACTGTAACTGTAACAGTTCAACTGTTCAAACTGTAGCCTAAAGTTAACTGTAACAGTTTAACACAAGCAAAACATTGCGTGCTCAATTCGCGTGTGAGTTGTTACGGGAACATACACACACCAATTTTAGGAAAAGGGCTGATGTTGACCGGTCTTCAGCTATTTTGCTACGGTTTATTACACATCCAGAAGAATACATTTGAGTCGTTTTAGGCTCAGGCTTATTATGGAGCATAATAGGAACAAAGTTATGATCAAAAAAATGATCAGGGAGGAAAAATCCGAGGGGGCACGTGTCCCCTTTATTTCAATGGGCATGACGCCACTGATACCTGTATAGAGATACAATGTGCATCTCTCTCCTCCCTCCGTTGTTGTTTACGTTTGTGTCGCTGCGTGGTTTACACGTGAGTTGTCCTCATGCTGAAAACGTGAGCATAGCCTAGGCCTACACGGCGTTAATCCCCGAGACAAAAATAAAGCAAAGAATATATCTTTTCACTAAGGAAAATGACAAAAAATAGTAACGCACAGTGACTTAGATAAGTAACTTTAATCTGATTACTGGTTTGTAAATAGTAGCGCGTTAGATTACTCGTTACCGAAAAAAGTGGTCAAAATAGACGAATGCGCGTTACTGCCATCACTGTTTGCTATGCCATTAGATAAAATAAATGTTCAAAAAACTAACAAGTCAAAGAAAATCTTTCTGGGATGAGATCACAGAAGAGATATCTGGTGCCTCGCAATGTTCATATATAATGCACCATAGTTTATCTTTTATTTCTTTGCATTGTGCAGGCTACATTCACAAATACATTACCCTAACAGAATATAGGAACAGGAAAATGTCTCGGATCCATAGTTTATTGCGACTGCAAGATTTGCAGCCCAATTAACAGTCAGTGATGGTGACTTCTATTCTGTGCTATGCGACTATCCGTGCGGCACACCAACATGACTCCTAACTCTGGTTGAAAGATTACAGAAGCTAGGTTTAGCTGTGACAATATCATGGGTAATATCCTAACAACTAATGTCATTTTACACAGTAAAATCAGCATTTGAAAGCCTGGTCGCCAGTTGCCAATTTGTATGGCTGTTTGTTAGGCTATTTTACCTATAGACTCTGCATAGTGAAAAAGCTTTGTATGTCCCCTTTCTTCTTCTTGGGTGGCATAACTGATCTACAAACCACAAAAAGGGGCAAACATGTACATGCTGAAGGGCAAAATGAATATCAAAATGTTTTACTCTGGCCTTTTATGGGGTATGTTGGCAGACAGCCCTTGTAACTTACCGTTGTCGTTGACACACCCGCTCGCTCGTCTGCCAGTGCAAAGTAGCCTGTGCTTTGACACTCTCCGTGCGTGTAGCGGGCGTGTCAGATAACCCTTCCCCTCGTTTTTTTAGCCAATCAAATGACGATGTCGTGCTGGCTGTTGGAATAAAAAGCAGCACAAATAAGTTCGCTAAAATATTGGTGGGGACAATTTTGTCATCTTAAAATTTTGATTAGGACTAGGCCCTAGTCCTAGCGCCCCACCCTAAATCTACGCCCGTGCGCTCAGAGCACCACAATTTAGCCAGAGTAGCTTTATTGCAAATGTATTTTCAATCTTAGAGAATGCTTACAATGTCAAAATGTACCAACAGCATCTTACCTGTAGCCTGAATAAGGATGATACTTTTTGGGTCCTCAGTCTCCATTATGCAGCAGATCTGACTTGAACGTTATCCTTGAATTTCTCCTTCGGGATCAATAAAGTATCTATCTATCTATCTATCTATCCTACTCGTTTTAATTGGGAACGCGTCTGAGCGCGTGGCAGGTTCCAGCTAGCTTGTCATTGTTGGTAATTGATTTATCCTTTTTTAAAATGAGAAACTTTTAGGCTACTGTAAAAGGAAATCATGAGTACAACAAAAACAACGCCAGAGAAGATTGCAGAGTTATTCGGTTCCCACTGACCATTTATAAAATGTGAGAGGGCACTTTGACAGGCTGCACGCACTGTGTTTTGGACTGTGATAGAATATGAAGAGTGGTCTTTGCATTTGTGTAATATAATTGGGGTCTTGAAGTCTTCAATAATTAGTTTCCCTTAAACTAAGCATTTACGTGAAGCACATGACATGCCAATTGAAACACATTCCACTCAGATACATGTAGCTGGCTAACAGGTTAATCTAGCTAACATGTCATTACATGCTTCTATTTCCAAAGGAATGAAGGTTGTTTATACCAACTTAATAGTATGCTTATCATTGTTAATATTGTGCTATAAATGTGGCACAAACAATGTTAGAGTTTGTGGACTAGCCATAGGGTATATTTGGGTTTATTTGCTGACAAAATGTTATGAATGTGTAGACAATGTTCTTAAAGTGATAGTGCACCATTTATAAATATAAATTTATATTTATTATATATATAAAACAGTATCAAATCGGTAGTATTTCTTAAGAAATGTATATTTTAAAACAAAATTACTTTGTCATTATTATTATTATTATTATTATTTATTTATTTATTTATTTTGGGGTGGGGGTGGGGCTGAAAGTGTCCCTGATTTGGGGTTGAGAAAGCGGGTCTACATGGAAATGACAAGGGGCAGGTAATGCAGCCGCATGCACACGCCAAATGAAGGCTGATGCGTGTTGTCAGAGGTGGGCGGTGTCAGCGGGCAGATTTCCAAGGCAGATCGACAGGAGTGTCAACAACGCACTCCACCCGCTTCTTCTTAAGACCGGTTAGACAGGAGATGCTGTAATTCCGCCAGTTCCGTGCTTGCCTCCGGAGTTTAAGGAAGTAAGAGTTCTTCAACATTGTCTGAACAAATTACAAAGTTCAACAGCTTTAGATTTATAGATTTAAACAGTTCAATGTAACCTTTCAACGTTATTCGCTAAACGTGGTGATACCGCTGCGTTTCAGAGGTAAGTAGCCTAGTCTCTTAACGCAGCGTATATCCTACAGTAGAAGTGATTGAGGGCGGTGTATTTAACATTGGAAGATCTTAGCTTTCCTGTACACTTTCGGCTGAACCACTTTGAAATCCTCAAGTGTTCAAGTCATGCGCTTGAACTTTTTTGCGTATTTTACTTGACTTTAACAAATAGTCTCCTCTTCGTGGATGAGGCTACCCGAGGGCGAATGGATTGAGGGATGCTTTGGTTAAATGAAAGGAATACTGGCCTTTTTATATCCCATTGGCTATCTACATCAATATCTTGTGTGATTTAATATGCTGAAGTGCCTACTCGCACCAGTCTGTGAGCGCGCCGGTGCCTATGGTTCTTGAGAATCACCAAAATGGCTTTCTCGGTAACTGCGAGGTCAGATAGAAACATTCTTTCTCACACCATGTGCAACATGTGCAAAAAAACGTCGAATTGTATTGAATGTATTGGATAGATGTTTGCCTGCGGTTTCTTGCTGTTTTACAACAAATGGATTCCCCTTGTCTATTCTAGAGAGAACATTCACAAATGGGAAGGTAGTTTCTCGGTTTCAGACCATATCAGTAGCATCATTTTATTTTACTGAGAGATTTGTACATCTTTGGATTTTTATGAAAATTGCATTTTCAGAAAAGCTGTTTCAATTTTAAGTAGGCTAGGGCAAAAGATTATTGTCAATTGACATGACTAAGAATTTTGGCCTGATAAATAACACAGCCTGATATAGCCCACCATATTTGTTTACACATTAAAATTGCGAATTCACAGTGAAATGTTGGTGACCTATGTTCTGTCCATCAAAACCACCTTAGTTTGGATTATTGCTTTTGTATTTGCTTGTGATGGTTGTTTGTGTGTTTGTTTTTTGTTTGTGTTTTGGTAAACAAAATAAATATATTCTCAGAACAGTGTTTATTTAGCCTAGCCTATAAGAAAGTTGGAGAACGCTGATATAGCCAGCGGTTATGTAAGACGATTTAGGCTACCCTTGGTAATCCGCATATCAGTGACTAGTCAGGCTACTTCCATTCCTTAAAACACCTTTATCCTCTGAACCACCAACAGTTAAAATTTAATATTGAAGTACCTAAGTACACTGACTGGCTGTTACTATTTTGTCATGATTTAGAAAGTGTCATTGAGTTGCAAAACCATTGGTTGATGTATTTCACCATGTCACTGGAAGCTCTTGCTTTTCATGTCTCCCAGCTTTTATCTTTTTCTGACTATGATGGATGAATGTGACTTACTATTTCATTTTGTAGGCCATTCTTTGTATATTATTGCAACTATCAGAGTTAAAAGGTATTTTAACTGATTTACTCACCTACTTACTTATAAAAGTAACCTTTTATCTACATTGCAATATATACTTCTAACAGACCTGATGGCTAAGTGAAAGCTACAGATGCCTTCAACTGAGCTCAGCCAGAAAGGTACTGTCTAGCAATGAAAGGTCAATAAGTGAACTCAGAAATGAAATAGCCGATATCAGTGCGCTAACCACAATCTTTGATTTCTTATCACTCATACTATTATTAAGGATGATGTTTCAAGATATCATTTTCCCTTAGACAGATTATGCACAAACACCAGGTTGGAGTGTTTAATTAATAACTTTTTTCTGGAACCCGGAGGCCTTTCCCCTTTACCCTTTAAAGAAATAAAGAAATAAATAAGCAAACAAACAAACAGGAACACCTGAATGTTTCTATGCCAACTGGTAGTCCATGTCCTGTTGAATGGGCAAATTAATACTCTGCTGGTACTGTGCCAGTTATTTATTTAAAATGATTCACTATCCTGATGGCCTATTTCATTAGTTTAACCTTAGACCTTCTATCTACAAGCTATCTCTCACTCTCAGATAAGGAGATGTGTGCCACATACTAAAAAGCCATACAAAAAAAACACGGTCTTGTTTGATAATGTAAAACAAGTAACTTTTCAGAGAGCCTTCAGTGATACAGCTGTAGACTACAACCTAAAGAGCCCTTGAGAACCCAGTCTCACAATCCTGTAATTACTGGGTCTTGAAGGCTGTTGTTTTACATTGTAGTTTCCTTCTTATCTTCTGATTGCCTACTTCCTCATCACTCAACTCTTTCAAAGAAAACAAAAATGATGTAGAGTGGCAGAATCTTTGCTATGGCTATGGAGTAATGTTCAGGACCTGCTGTACAGTAAGGAAGAACATTACGTTAGTGCACTACGGCTAATCCACAAATAACACATTAAACAGTCAGAAATTCCCTGTGTACTCTTTTAGGAAGCGTATAGTGACGCAAATACATGGCATTTTGTGATAACATAGAAACCAAGTTCCTCTATGTACCCATAGCTGATGTTGGTGTCTGTATGCTGTTTTGGCATCAACGGGGTAAGATTTTCCAGAGGCCCATAGGGTATGCATGTTTTTATTCAGACATCAGCAGATAAATTTGCATCCACTGTTGTTACCTACTACAAAGTAGAAGTTTGTTGAAGTTGAGACGGGTGCTGCCATTAGCTTGGTAGATTTGGCAGCAGAAATAACTAAAGAGTAACTTAATAAAGACAATGCCATGTTTCTTCTTCACCCTTGTTCCTGATTGAACATGCTAACATACAAATTACACAAGATTGTCTATAAAAAAAAGTTTCATCTCAAGAGTTCTCTTTTTATTGCTTCTTCTCATCTACTTTGCAACCTCACCAGCGTATGGTGATGGCAACCTAAAGCCCACAGGTGATCATTAGCCGGTGTTACGCAGGTCTTAATCACTCTGCATCATCAGATATCTCCATGGAGACCTGGCCAGTCTAAATAATGTAATGTTCCTAATCCACCCAGGTAGTGTTACTGTATAGCAATAATCCAAGGCTCCCTCTCTCTCACCGTCCCTGATCTCAGACACCTGTGTGTGCAATTCTACACCCCTGATCACACCTAAACAAAAGGGATTGTGTGACGCCACAATCTTTGTGTCTCTATAGTGTGAGATGCTATCAATATTTATGGCACAAATCAATGAGTGCTCAAGAGATATCAATTCCGTCAGTCAGCCATGACATTGCAGACAGAGTGGCAAAGTACACCCTCAGGAAGAGAATGACTTAAAAAATGGACCAAGAACCCATCAGCCTTTGTAAGGAAAGTATAGAAAATATGTGTGACTTAGTTGAATAAGATGTGTTTATTTCATTGTTGATAGTTTAGATATAATTGGTTAAAGAAATTGTTTGAAATAGACTGAGAATTAAAAAAATAATTGATAATAGGATTGTCCTTGTATGTCTCCCCGGTGTGGACTTATGCAAGTAGCTCTGATGAACCACCTTGAAGCTTTGGAGGCCATTTCCGCCATCCGTCATGTCTTTGATGACGGAAAAATAATACAGGACAAAGTGTGTAACTCGTGTTTAGTTCATTAAGAAAAATAATACAGGAAAAAGTATGTAAATAATACACGACAAAGTGTGTAACCTGTGCTTAGTTCATTAAGAAGAGGCAGTCTTTTACTATTGCATGTTGGAATTGTGCAGGCTTACTGAAAGTTGCTTATTAGGTGAGATGTGGTTTCAGCATGGATTCTTAATCTAGTAAAAAAATGCATTTTGTTTTTGGGGATAAGGTGTAATGTCCATTGTCTGATTCTGAGACTTTAAAGCAACGCCAAAGAACTTTTCCTCTGTCACACGCACCATTTGTTCATCCAGCACCGGCTTTGCAAATAACAATGTCCACAGACAAGGTACAACATGTTGCATGATTTTATGAAAGTATGTTGTATTGCGAGATCAGATGCAAGTCAAATTTTAGTTTCTTATGTCTCATTCCATCAAACTACAGATCCGCTACCCGATCCAGCAAACTTACATAGTACAAGGATACAAGGATACAAGGAAGTTTATTGTCACATGCATATAGTTACTGGAAGTAAGAAATGCAGTGAAATTATGTCTGATGTCAGCCTATTTGTGCATTAATGGGGGGGGTAAAAAGTGCAGTAGAAGAGGGGTTTAGTAGATTAAGTGGCAAGGGCTGCATAAAAAAGGTGGGGGAGGATTGGGATTGGGTGGGGGGCACCAACAAGGAGCACCCAAGAGCAACAGGGGCAAGGAAAAACTCCCTTACCAAGGAAGAAACCTTGGGCAGATCCATGGCTCAAGGGGCTAACCCAACTGCCAGGGGTCTTGGTGTGTGTGTTGGGGGGATGACAGGGGAGATGGGATAGTGTGCTGTGTATGTGGGGAGAGGGCAGTGTGCAATATGTGTGTTGGAGAAGCTTCCTCATGAGACAATGTGCTGTGTATTGGGGGGGGGGGGGGGGGGGGCAGTGTGCTGTAAGTATGTTGGGGATGTGTGTTGTAGTGCGGTTATAGTCGATAGAGGGCTGCGAAGCGAATGCAGAAAGTGCCGTTCACCCTGTTATGAGTTGATGAACCACTGAAACGATTTTGGAAACATTATTTTAAGGTACAAAAAACTCTTTGGTGTTGCTTTAATGTAAAGTAGAATTTTCAGGTTCATAGACATAGGAGAGGCTGTACATAGTGCATGGAATAGACCCTAATGCCTAGTACAGTGGCCAGAGGTGATTGCTGTTGTTTTATTACAGTGCATGAAAATGCACTGTACTGTTCTTCCAAGTCTTCTTATTTTTATACTTTTTAAACTATTAATAAAAAAACTATTCAAAATTTCCCCATAGACTTAACATTGGGCTGATGACATCACAATGGGCTAATTAACTTGATTTGCACCTGTATCAACTTCCAGCTGCTCAACTACGCCCCATCAAAGAGCCAGTTAAACTGATTGATTGATTGATTGATTAAACTATTAATTAAAAACTATTAGGCCTTTATGACATCACAGCAATTAGAATCTTGTGCCAGGTGGCCAGGCCACCTGCATCAACTGTTTCTCAGGCTTTAAGCATACAGTCTCATTCTCTTAAGACTACACATTCTGTTCAACTGTTCAGTCATTCCAACTATATTAAACCTCATCTACCTAGCAAATAATTTTACCTTTTAACTATCCACCTATATTAAACCTCATCTACCTAGCAAATAATTTAACCATTTAAACTATCCATCTATTTAACTGTTCAGTCATTCCAACTATATTAAACATCATCTACCTAGCAAATAATTTAACCATTTAAACTATCCACCTATTTAACTGTTCAGTCATTCTAACTATATTAAACCTCATCTACCTAGCAACCAATAGGCCTATAGTTTGTTTTTACTCTGTATGATATTTTACATCATATTTTTTGCATTTTCATGCACTATATTTCCTTCAGGAAATGCTTTTCTAGTTATTCTTCTAACCCAGTTAATGCAGCTTCAACCGTTTAACGTAGAAACTTCATTCAAACTATATTACGTAGGTCTTACTTAGGACATCTGGGCTTTGTATTTTTCATCTTTCAGTTCAGTTTCACAGGCTTTAAACATACAGACTCATTCTCTTAAGATTACACATTCTGTTCAACTGTTTCCTCTGTCCACAACTGTTTCAAAAGTCCTCGCTACAATAATTCCCTATTAAATAATTTAACCATTTAAACTATCCACCTAATTAACTGTTCAGTCATTCCAACTATATTAAACCTCATCTACATAGCAAATAATTTAACCTTTTAAACTATCCACCTATTTAACTGTTCAGTCATTCCAACTATATTAAACCTCATCTACCTAGTTCAGTCATTCCAACTATATTAAACCTAATCTACCTCGCAAATAATTTAACCTTTTAAACTATCCACCTATTTAACTGTTCAGTCATTCCAACTATATTAAACCTCATCTACATAGCAAATAATTTAACCTTTTAAACTATCCACCTATGTAACTGTTCAGTCATTCCAACTATATTAAACCTCATCTACCTAGTTCAGTCATTCCAACTATATTAAACCTCATCTACCTAGCAAATAATTTAACCATTTAAACTATCCACTTATTTAACTGCTCAGTCATTCCAACTATATTAAACCTCATCTACCTAGCAACCAATATAGCAACCACGTCAAATACCCTAGCAACAGACTAGCAACCACTTCCACAGTTACAACCTAGCAACCAATATAGCAACCAATTGCCTAGCAATCATGTCAAATACCTTAGCAACAGCCTAGCAACCATGTCAAATACCCTAGCAACAGCCTAGCAACCACCACAATGTCAACCTAGCAACCACCATAGCAACCAACAGGATTACCCAAGCAACCAGCATAGCAACCACTTACTTTGGCGTAACAACCAACATATGTACCCTAGCAACACTATTGCAACTATATCTGCATTATTTGTTTTTACTCTGTATGATATTTTACATAATATTTTTTGCATTTTCATGCACTGTATTTCCTTCAGGAAATGCTTTTCTAGTTGTATATACCGTACTGTATAACCACTTCTGTTAGGTTTGGTATTTGGGACTTTTATGATATAATGCCCTTAAGCAGTAGACAAAGAAAGGTAAAATGAGAATAGACTGAAGAATAACTGGAATGTTGGTCAAAAGCTACCAGGCTTTCTGTAGTTAAGAGTGCTTCCTTGGCTTAGTAGCTTTTTAAGGGAGGTTATATAAGTTGGCTATTTGCAGTACAAGGGCAATCCTAAGCACTTTCAATTATCCAATTATCCAATCACTGCACCACTTGTCAAACCAATTTGTGTTTGGTAATGTGGTTGATGCATTCAGGCATAATTAGATACCCATCATGTTTCTACCTTTTTTCTTAATCATCTTTATCTTATTCTTCTGGTTAGGGTGTCAGCCTTAGAACAGTATTGACAAGATAAGCTAAGACTAACTATCTTTAGACCAAGTTATTTGCTGACTTTTTGGTGCAAGTAATGTGTTTTTTTCCATTTATCAAGCTGGAAGTCAATGATGGAAATGTTCTTTACAGTAAAATAACTATACCTATATAGCCTATTTCAGTCCAGCTCAAACTATGATTTGGAAGCATCATCTTCACAGAACAGCCCATGTTGATAGGGCATATTAAAGCTTTCGAATAGTTTCAGTTGACTGGAGCTTCATGTGTATGTTGTGTGAACAGCTATCAAATAGAAAAAAATATTTTTCTCCAGCCAGGTAGAGTTTGGTATTTTACTCCGCTTTTATGTTTTCTGCTTTGTATCCCAATGCGCATGAGCCCAATAAGAAGCCTGTGAGGGCAACATCTGCACCATGTTCCACTGAAGCAGAATGCAAATGGGTATCTAGTCCAACGCGGGCCAGCACTGATTCCCTCCTCTTATGACATAAGCCCTTACATAATCAAATATGCCGTACTTCCAGCTGGGTTTGTTTTTTCCCTAATCCTCTGTGTCACTCAACACGGAGCAGAGAAACACCCACACTCATTCACTCTTTCATTTGGTCCCAATCAAATCACTTCGCTTAAATTGTAAATATGGCTTCTGACTATATGGTGTACTTGTGTGATATGGGGGAGGGGCATAAGTTAGCATTGGTAGCACAACTTTTTTTTCTGTGCCACTCCACCCTCCAAAGAGGAGGTCTGTGATTCTAACCCAAAACACTGTGTCAGATTCAGAGAATTACTCCTCATGATGCCTCTCTGTTCAGTGTGTGCTTAAAGAATCCAGTTTTTGTAGTCCTGGCCAGTTATTATAGCTTTGAGAATGTCATTAGTTTTTATTTTTACCTAGTCTTTCAGTTTGTTTTTTTTATTTAAATTTAGTTTTAGTTAGCTTCGCAAGTGCAAGTAGTTTAGTTTTACAGGACATTTTAGATTCACTTTTATTACGTTTTAGTTTTTCAGGTTTTATGAGGAATGTCTTGATTTAGTGTTGACAAAACAAGTACCGGTACAATGAAATAGTCAAAGGTCCTTTTTAATAGGCCAGCGTCTCTCAAGAATTCAAACAGAACATGAAAGCTGTATAGCAACCACAGTGCAAATTGAGTTGGAGAACTAAAACTAATCTAATTTTATTATTTCATATATCATTTTTATTTATTTTTTTATTTTTTGGACAACTGTCACTTTTTAATTTTTATTTTTGTTATCAAAATTATTTTTTCACTGCTAGTTTTATTTTAGTTTTAACTAGTTTAAACTAGTTAATTTCATTAACTATAATAACCCTGGTGCTGGCATTGTAAATAAGAAAACACATTAGCTCAAACCAAGCCATTTACATTCCAGCCAATCAGTGCTTGCCTCGGTAGAACTGAAGGGAAGGGAGTAATTGGCCTCAAATATCAACAACCTTAGAGTACAATCTTTTAATTTATTTGGTCTAAATGTGTGTGCTTGTCTGTCTTTTTAACTACTGGATCAGCTTTTATGAGAGGAGATTGCTGGTAGAGAGTTTTCACTGGAGACATGTTAAAGTGGTATTGGTGGGGATTGTAAAGAATGTGTAGATGTGTAAGCTAGCTTTTATTGTTTGTTTCAACTGGTAATCATTAATCTTAACAGCTGAGAAGGTCAGATGGTTCCCTAAAATAAATTCTTTTACTTAATGAAACTGACAGACCATTAAACATTTTCGCAATAGAATGGTTTATGAGACATAATTTCATTGTGTTAACTTATACGGAAAAGCATAGCAAGCTCTCCATTAACTATACATAACATAATACACATGTACACTGTCTATTATCTTGGCCAGCAAAGGAGACTAGCTAAGGTTATTGGGTGTAAATCATTATATGGTGTTCATTGTTTGGACTTCTGAGCTTTGTAGTCACATGTTCCCTGGTAGTTTTCCATTGTTGCCTAGGCTCTGCAGCTACAATGTTTGTGTGTGTGTGTGTGTGTGTGTGTGTGTGTGCGTGTTTGCGTGCATGTATGTAGGCTACGCGTGTGTGCTTGTGTGTGTGTGTGTGTGCTCTTGTGTGGAACAAAGAGAAATAAGATTGAGAGTCCTTGCTCTGATTAAAACATTTTTTTTCTGAAACATTTGTTTGCTGACATTTTATCAGTAAAGCTGCAAGGTGACTTTTGTTGGGTTTTCATCAGTGATTAGACCAGATTTATGATTTATGATTTGTCCCTAGCATATTTTTCCATCACATTTTAGTTACCATCAGTTGAAGTAAATGGCACTCTTGTCTTTCTTCCTTTCCAGCATTTACACTTAGGTCTACGGCCCACTGTCACGATGAGAAGAAACATTGCAACAGATCTCATCCTCTCCATTCTATTCAGTGTAGTGACAAATACTGTTTGTAAGTACAAATAACATTATTCAACTATTAAATATTAGCATATGAGATATTTGTTTCAGCTTTTTCATGTGTGCTCTTGGTCTGTCACCAAAGATATGCTGCTCTGAATTACTGTCACTCCTTGAAAGGAGAATAACTAACTTGTTACAGCAGAACTTTTGTGTATGGATGGAAAAATAAGATTTGCAGTGAGTGTATTTGAATTGCCTAATCTCCCTGCCTTAGGTATCACGCCGCCAGGAAAACCCAAGATCACAAGCTGTCGCTCCCCAGAGAAGGAAACCTTCACCTGCTGGTGGGAACCTGGCTATGATGGTGGCCTGCCTACCACTTATGCCCTGTACTATCGCTTGGAGACGTAAGCCATAAACTTATCATGTCTAAATGTATTGTCAAACCTAAAAGCTATAAAATGGCAGGGAAACTGATTTACACCTGGTGTGTTCCAGTGATAAATCTGACCAGAAGTGCAGTGTTTAATATAAATACAGTAACATTTGTGGAACAGGTGGTTTGAAGGGAAAAGAATATGAGCAAAGTAGATTTCCAGGGAGTTGAAATGGCCTCTTATAGGGTCAAGTGAACAAGGGCATGTGTGCACATAAGTTGGTAGGATTGTTTATGGGAATACAGCAGACTCAGGGCAGGAGTGTATGAGGGTGTTTTGCAAACAGCAGCCAGTGTGAACAACGAGCAAAGGTTAATGTCAGACTGCACCAAATCAACAGAATCTATTCCAAAGTAGCACGTATACAATATGTGTAGCTTATGTCCCTGTCTGTAGTTCTAGTTACTTCTTGGTCAGACTTTTTCACAGTTAGTGATTATCATTAAATGTGATTATAGTTTGTTGGGAGGAGTGGCAATGAAAGAGCGTTTATACCACTCTATCTGAAGCATTCCACAAATGGGTTGCTTACAGCAATAGCGGTAACCTTTACTTGACGGGTGATTTCATAACACATTCATAGCATCTGTCATAAACTGCACATAAAGTATTCATGACTGTTTCATGAGACATGACTCAACATTCATACCAAACCTTTCATGAATGTGGAACACAGAACGACAACAACTTGTCAAAATAAAAGTCCAACATCGTATTTGTGTAACCTGGATAACATTAATTTAATCTATCCAACCTTTGTAAATATTTCATGAATATCTTATGAAGTCTACATCGAATGTCACTTTACTATACAAGTTGTGAAGTATTCGTAATCACTGAGTTACTGGGAGGTAGGCCTAAAATAGCCTACATTTAGCTGACTCGTATTTGTGTAACCTGGAACGGTTGGACATTCCCAGTAGCAAAAGTTTAGAAATAATCTGCAAAGGTCATAAAACAAATACATTTTTATGAAACAAAAATTATTTGCTTGACCATGTTCTGTCTTTTTGGCACTGGAGTAGCCCATTGACTCAGATGTGACGTGATCAGGTAAGAGGTCTGGAACAAAAACGGCAATGCTGCTTTGCGACTTTGGACTTTTATTTTGACAAGTTATCGTCGTTCTGTCTTCCACATTCATGAAAGGTTTGGTACAGTATGAATGTTGAGTCATGTCTCATGAAACAGTCATGAATGCTTTATGTGCAGTTTATGACAGCTGCTATGAATGTGTTATGAACTCACCCGTCAAGTAAAGTGTTACCGCAATAGCTTTAGCAATAACAATGGGATTGCAAAACGTTCTATACAGAATTCTCTGGGAATCTTAACTGAAATGGGATCCTTGAAAAAACAGTTTCCATGAGGAATTCCAGAAGTTGCTGCAGGCACTTCTAAGAGCAGGAATATTTGTGAACTTGGAGGAGTCCCTATAACCTTCAAGGATCAACTCTTTTTGACAGTTGGTTGTTTGTAATAAACAGCCGTTACATTCTATATAACTGAAGACCAAGTGCTATTTACACTGTCAAAAAATATTTAGTTTATGTGTGTGTACACATATAAAGACACACACACACACACACACACACACACACTGAGATGCAAAGCCACTTCCAGCAACATGTTTATCAGATGACTGTGAAATTTGTCCAGACAAGTCCAGACAGATACTCTACAGACTACAGACACTTGAGAATATGTTATGTCATGCAATGTGCTTTCAACCAGTCCCAAGGTGTGGCAGATAGGATATAACTGGAAATACATGCATCTGAATATTGTTCTTTTCTCTTGCTCTCTTTAGCTCTGAGACCGTCTATGAATGTCCGGACTATCATACAGCAGGGCCAAATTCTTGCTACTTCAATAAGAATGACACCAGCATATGGGTAAACTACAACATCACTGTGGTGGCTACCAACAGAAGGGGTACCAACTACTCGGATCCTGTGGATGTGGACGTAGTCTATATTGGTGAGTTCCTCTTTCATGGCCCCATTCCACACTATAGGCCCAAGTTTGAGAACAGAATGTTACACTTTACTTGACAATGCTTAAGATTCATATTATAATTGAGCTCCATGCCATCTGCTGCCATGCTTCTGGCTGTATTCATGTCGGTTTGAGCAACCCTGACGTCCTGTGGTTAAACATCAACAGGATCAGTGTTGCAAGTCGGCATTTCTCAGAAGTGTGATGGCTTCACTAGGAAGTTTGACATTCATTTGCTCTCAAAAACATCTTTAAGGAACCACAAGATTTCCATATCAGGACACTTTTTTAGAGAAGCACTATACTCTTTTTTTTTTTAATAACAAACACACACACACACACACACACACACACACACACACACACACACACACACACACCACACACAAAAAAAAAAAAAAAGAACAACTGTGACAACATTAGTGAGAACATTACCAAATGTACAAGTCAAGCATTGCATGAAGCGCACATATGCGGTTTGAAACCATATGTTTTAACTAGTAATAGATAAATATATTGGTTTCATTCCCATATATATAAATATATTGTTTTTTACTCCTCTGTGCTCTTCTGTCCTCAGTTCAGCCCCATACTCCGGAGAATGTGACTGTACTGGTGAAGGCTGACGAGCAGGGTCCTTACCTGCGGGTCTCTTGGGAGAAGCCGCGCAACGCAGACACCAGTTCTGGCTGGATCACCCTCGTTTATCAGCTGCGTGTCAAACTGAAGAACCAGGACGAGTGGGAGGTGGGTGGAGTGCAGCAAAACGATTCAACCACAAACAACATTTGTGTAGCTTAGTGCATTTGTTCAGTATTAGGTTTGGATGAAAAGTGCATTGACTAACTGAGGGGTAGCATTAGCCTCTTGCTGGACAGGCTCATTCAACTAGCCACCCTTGGGTCGAATGTGGCCCTTTAAAATTGTGTGTGTGTACATGAGTGCGTGTGTTTATGTGTGTGGGTGCGTGCGTGTCTGTGTGTGTGTGTGTGTGCGTGCGTGTGTACTGTGTGTGTGTGTGTGTGTGTGTGTGTGTGTGTGTGTGTGTCTATGTTTGTGTGTGTTAATGTGTGTGTGTGCGTGTCTGCGTGTGTGTGCGTCAGAGGTGGGAGTAAGTGACACGTGTGACAAGCAAGTCTCAAGTCTTAACCTTCAAGTTTCAAGCAAGTCCAAGTCATTTTTTGTAACAGTCAAACAAGTCAGGTCAAGTCATAGCTCCAGGGTCAAGCAAGTCAAGTCATAGCCAAATCATTGAAATTCATGATTTACCCATGTTTTCATTTTAAAACTAGATATACCGCATAGCGGTACAAAATATGACCGCCGCTCAGTCCTGTACATCCGTTCCGCGAAAATAAATCACACTTCAATTTGTCTCCATATTTTACTCCATCCCCCACTCTTGAAACTTTTGTGTATGCTTGTTTGGCATGCCTGAGTGTGTGTGTGCGGCTGCACAGAAAGTAGCCTACTGGTGCTGAAAAGGTGAATAGACTGTAGAATAGCCAAAGAAGATGTAGCATTGTTATAAAACCTTTAAAATCTCTAAACAATCACAAGTAGGGCAGTTCATCACAGTTCATCCATTGCAACTGGATTGATGAAAGGTCACTTACACCTGTAAGCTACATTGTATTTGGGAAAAGCAAAAGGTATCAGCATAATGGTATTTATTTATTTATTTATTTATTTATTTATTTATTTATTTATAAATAAATAAACAAAAACATCTCTGTCAGTTCCATGCCGTTTTCAACAGCTATCAAAAACAAAGGTCATTTTTGGATGGATGGATTTTTTGTGAATGTTTCTTCTTCTACATAAGATTTTAGTCATCTTTAGTTCATGTAATACTTTATTATCAATGCACAAATTAAGTAACAGTAGTTTGAAACGTTATTGTTGATGCACAAATTAAGTAACAGTAGTCTGAAACGAAATGCTGTTTTACATCTAACCAGTGGTGCAAATAACTGACATGTCCAAATGGGCCTTGATGAAATGCGTCGCTAGACTGTTCATACACATTTTAACGGGCCAAAGTTGAAGAGCTGTTGTCCGTTATTGTTCTTGCAAATATAGGCTGATTCATGTTCCCTTGCATTGTGTAACTGAGGTCCATGGCTAGTCTGGCTCACCAGACCAAGCTCAATCTTTTAAGAAATCAAAAAATAAATAGCGGGCAGATCAGGCTGGGTTCACCCAGCCTAGTCCATAGGCACCCGATATTGTTTAATTTTCCGATTGAGATATCCAAGCTCTGGCTATTCTAAATGCAAAAATGCATCAGGGAGTTAATAAACAGGCGTCTCAGTCTCACGCATGTATAGGCAAAACTGTATCAGACCGGTGTAACGTTGGTAAATCTTCCATTGCACAGAATGATTTTTGTAGCACGTGCAACAAATGACAGTCGAAAGATACAATTACAGTGCTTACAATACAATTATAACCGCATTTATAGTTTTCTACAAATGCAATCAATCAAATTGGCCTCCATCACTCAACCAACGCTAACGGTAACATTACCTAGGTCCTTATTGATATTATAAGATTAACGTACCTGCAGTAAAAACCAAGCATGTCCGATAAACATCCTCAGATTTATTTCGGCTTCAAGAAGAAATGGAAATTACATTTCATGTGAACATCATCCTATCCTTATTAGACGCTATCTGTGGTAAACTACACTCCTTGTATGAAGCGTCCATTGTTTTTCCAACCCACTTTTAACTTCCAACAAAATTACGTCTCACTGCAACGACGCGCCATCTAGTGGACAAACGACTACTTATCGCCAATACTGGAAATGCAGCCATGATGATGATGATGAATATTTATTTTTTGGCTTTCTTTTAATCCTACTGAATTTGTAATTATGTATCGGCCGTTCTAATACCGATAGTATGTGGGCGCCTGTGTGTGTGTGCATGTGTATATGTGTGCACCGCCATCTACAGGCCAATGAATGTACAGTCACTAAATGTACACATAACGCATTACACACATTACATAACACATGTACACATTTTTAGACCCCTCCATGGATGAAATTCTACGAAACTTGGCATACCCCCAGAGAATGCCAGGTCAATCATACACATAACATTTGGTGCAGTTCTGAACATCTTAACTGAAGATAGGGGCGATTAAAGCAGAATAATATTGCATTTTCATTTTTTACCGGGGGGGGGGGGGGGGGGGGGTTGCAAATCACAAATGAGTGATTATGGGCCAGATTGATGTGGGCCCTTGAGACCAACATACCATAAAAGATTCTTCATCCTCAGTGCCACGGTTCAGGTAGTTATTTAGGAAAAACTGCTATTTTTGCGGTTCGGGGGGCCCAGCACGGGGGGGGGGGAGTGGCCCCCGGGGACGAAACAAAATTTTTCCCTACATACCCACCAAATTTCATGTGCCCCGGTGGTTCGGTGTCCCGGGTATCGTTGACCAAAAATTCAGGAAGTAGATGACGGGGGGGAAAAAAAAAAAAAGTTTTATTTGTAAAGGAGTTTTTTTTGTAACAAACAAATATACATTGCATTTATTCAAGCCACATAGCCTACATCTGAACGGTTTATAGAATAAGATGAAATGTATACAAATAAAAATAAATGTATTTCAAGTAGACCTATTATAAAATAGCCTATTATTGTTTCAAAATGCCTCAAAGCCTAAGCCTAAGCTACATCAAATCATGAAAATATATTCAAACAGTTCAAGTTACACCTGTAGCACTTATTCGTGAGCGCCCTCATGTGGAACCAGAAAAGGAACTGCAACCAATTCAGAAACCGGAAGTTTCCCGAGAGTGGCGGCAGAGAATGTCTAATAAGGGGAGAACCGCCACTCTCGGGAAACTTCTGGTTTCTGAACTGGTTGCAGTGACAAATGTGTCAATGACGTCATTCATTAGCAGAAAGCTAGTGTGTTGTGGGCAACAACGACCCAATCTGTAAGAAATCGAAAGGACGTGACTACTCGTTTATTCAACTTTTGACCTATAATCCATATTGAGCTTGCAGAAACCACAATCAAATCTTTGATTTCTCAACTACAACCAGGTGAAAGAGACACATTTAGTCGTCTAGCTCCATAGACCCCCATTGTTTTTGCACTTATTCGTGATCGCCCCTAGCGGAACTGCAACAGATTGCAGGTACAATGGAGTTAATAGGGAGTGATCCGGCTCTCCGTAACCGGGCTCTGGTGGCGGTTCTCCCCTTATTAGACATTCTCTGACTTCACTTCAATTTGTCGTGTCGCATTCCACTCTAGTCCTATGGGTGACGTCAAGCGACTTTAACGCGCCCGCAAAGCATTCCGGGAAGGCAGCGCTGCATTTGAAATAATGTTGCGCGTCAAAAAGCTGGCCGATGCCAGAGAATATCTAATAAGGGGAGAACCTTCACTCTCAGAACTCTTCCGGTGTGGTACTGCATCTAGGGGCGCTCGCAGGCGAGTCCAGAATGAATGGAGGTCTATGGAGCTGTACCCCTCAAAATCCACTTTTTTCAAGTAATTTGAATATTGTATTCGAAAGGGGAGGCAAAGACAATACACTTGGTTGAGTATTATATTTTTTAAAGTCACTTAATTGTTCTAAAAAGCCTTTCAAACGTGTCAATGACGTCATTAGCATGATCATAGCATAGCATCAATGCTAGCGTGTTATGTGTAACAACGACCCAACCTGTAAGGAAACGAAAGGACATGACTCCCGGATTATTTCATTTTTGATTGAAAATATCCATTTTGCGAAAAAAAAAAAAAAATCTGAGGGTTTCAGTTGTTAAATATGTGAAAACAATAAATTTAGCCATGTAGCTCCATAGGACCCCATGTATTTTGGACTCGCCGGCGATCGCCATCTAGGTGAACTCTGGTGAACTGCAGCCAAATGGATTAATAGGGAGTGGGGAGGCTCTCCGTAGACGGGCTCTGCCGATGCCCATCTTTATCCAAATGAATCCGTTGAACGCGAGGCGACTATCCAATGAAAGCACGAGGTTGTAGGTCCTTTGTTCTACCACAACAGTGCCTGTGAAACTTTGGTTCCGCTTACAAGACAAATAATGTTTTAACAATCTCTTCCACGACCACCTAGTAGTCCATAAAACAAACAAAACTAGGATTTGGATGAATATATTGACTGTTGGTGTTTCTGGTGAGGATTTGAGATTGCATTGAGTAGTTTAAATAAAACAAGATTTCGAAATGGCTTGCATAGTTTGTTTAGGCTATTACTGTGTTGTATACTGTTAAGTAGCCTACATGCCTAAAATTGTGGTCAATTTGTAAAAAAACACTTAAGATACATTCAAACGAACTGAATATGAGCTGCTAACAGACATTTTAAACTAAACGGTCACACACGACTGAACGAGGGGAGGCAGCGCGACCCCATGCGTATGCCGTGTCGTGCAAGTGGATCGGTACCGTAACACGACTAACTTCGGATGAAAATCAACGTGGTGGTGGTTATGTCGCTATTTTGCACACTTGCGGACTGCTGTTCATTTCTCCTTTGACTTGTCAGATACATCATCCGTGAAGCCAAACATTATTATGTTTTGGTATAAATGTAGAGCCTTCCATATTTGCAAGTTAGCCTACCTCAGTCTGTCTCATTTGATCTGGCACTTGCTGTTGGTCTGTTGCGTCGCGTCACTTGGTACAATGACAGGCATGCAACAGCACCTAAGCAGATTTTCTAAAATCGTAAAGTTAACTCCTTAATATCTATGAAAAAAATAAAAAGTCAAGTCATTTCAAGTCATTTGTCTCAAGTCTAAGTCAAGTCTCAAGTCATGAATAGCAAGTCAAAGTCAAGTCGAGTCTTTTATACATGTTGATCAAGCAAGTCTCAAGTCTTAAAAAATGTGACTCGAGTCTGACTCGAGTCAAGTCAAGTCATGTGACTCGAGTCCCCCATGTCTGGTGTGCCTGCATGTGTGTGCATGCGTGTGTCTTTATGTGTGTGTTTGTGCGTGTATGTGTGTGTGTGTGTGTGTAGCTGATATGGCTCCCCGTGAATGGAATTTCCACGAAATTTGCCATGCATTTAGAGGGTGTCATAATGATCACAATTTATTGCAGTTTTGAACCTGTCAGCCAAAGATACCTGCGATTACAACACCTCGTTTTTGCCTTTTCATTTTTAACTAGGTGGCGCTATACCTCAAATGAGTGGATATGGTATGTGTTAACATGGCCCCTGTAGACCAACATACAAAAATAATTAATCCTAGGCCCTATAGTTCTCAAGATATTTACAGAAAACTGTGTCCGGCAGATACAGGCTGATTAGTGTACAGTCACTAAATGTACACATATATTAATGTATTGTATGGCCCCCCATGAATGGAATTTCACTAAACTGGTCATGCATTCAGAGGGTGTCATAATGATACCTGTGTTTACAACGCCTCGTGGTGCTATACCTCAAATGAGTGGGTTGACATGGCCTCAAGTGGGATGGGTTGACATGGCCCCTTGAGACCAACATACGAAAAAAAAGTTGGTATCTTAAGCCCTACGGTTCTCGAGATAATCACAGAAAACTGTCCAGCCTACCCTCCTTTCAGGGGCCCCGGTGCAGCGGGTGGGTGACAGATCAAAACAAAAAACAATGGTCCTGTGTCATCCTTGTGGGGCTACATGCACACCAAGTTTCCAAGAATCGTTGACACAAAATTAATGAAGAAAAAAAAATTCCAAAAACATCCAGAAAAAAAAACTGATAAAATAACAACTATTCTTTAAAAGTTTCAACCCCGTTTCCAAGGAACGGAAAGCTATACTATAGATAGATAAAAGGTTTTAAGCAAAAATTGTTATTTGGGCATTTAAAGTAACATCATGCAGGTTTTATTGTTTGGTAAATATTTTTATGTCACTATATATTCACTAGATTTTGTAACATTCCCAACTTATTTTTTTTATGTAGTCCCACTATGTGATTCTATGTTATTTTTTATCCTGTATTAACCTTCAATGTTGTTTACATTTATCTGTGTATCCAGGAGCATGATGTTGGGCAACAGAAGACATTCAATGTGTTCAGCCCTCACTCTGGAGGGACCTACATGGTGCAGGTTCGCTGCAAACCTGATCATGGTTTGTGGAGTGAATGGAGCACAACATCCTATATCCAAGTACCTGATTGTAAGTCCCGACTATGAATGTGTCTTTTGTAGGGGGTGTAATGGTACACAAAACTCATGATTTGGAGCGTACCTCGGTGTTAATGTTAAAGGAGAATTCCGGTGTGATATTGACCTAAAGTGTATTGAAACATGATACCGAGTGTGAACGTATGTCTCATAGCCCATCTTGGCTTGTCCCCTGCACTCCAAAATCTGGCGCTAGTTAGCCGATGCTACCAACAGCTTTTTCAATAGTGGTGCTTCGGCATCGGGCTAGCCATGCAAATAAATCATTGTTTTACACCCATTTACGAGGCTCAATGTATCTCCACACTTCATTGGTAGACTTCCAAGGGCCCTGACATTTAAAACGAGACATTGAGAACTTTGGAAAAGCACTGGTAGTTTACTTACAAGACGATTTATACAGACAGTATCTTCACAAAGTTTAGCGTTTGCAGCCATCTTGAATTTAGTCACGATAAGTCAAGCAACGAGTAAGAATGAACAGGTATGATAAGGGATCAGATTCCAAAAATAATTCAGTGGAAATGCATGGATTCCAGTTGCTGCTACTGGAAGAAACTGGAATCCATGCATTTCCACTGAATTATTGAATTATTGAATAGGTTCATTTTGATGCACATATAAGCAGGAATAGTATTTTGAAAAGATGTCAAATGTTTTTTGCCATTAATTAACTCAACCAGGGGTTCCCAAACTTTTCAACCCGCGACCCCCAAAATAACCGTGCCAGAGACTGGCGACCCCCGCTATCCCTGGATGTGACACAAAAAATAAAATAAAATGTGCGCACCGGCCATACGCACTAGGCTTATCCAAACATGGGCTTAACGACAACACAAAAGAACCTGTTATGAGTTATATAATATGTATATTACCAGCCTGTTATGATTTTACATATAGAAATTTACTATATGATAAAAGCAGAATACCTTAGTCAAAAAATAATATCCATGTAACATAAGTGCACATTATTGCTGTCGTGCAAACTTAACTTTGAAATATTACTTTAATTTCCATTTTAACAGAAGAATATCTCAGTCAGGGTAATATCCACAAACTGTTGTAAACATATGTACATTGTTGCTGCGCAAATGTACATTTTGGCAACTATGTTTCAGCGTTAATCTCATCTAATGAGATGGATGCGCGCTATGCGCGGAACACAGCAAGTCCATTCTTGGTTTAATTGTGGAGACGGCCACAGATCATCCTTCACATTTAGACGCGATCTGTATTTGTTTTTAAATATATGTCAGTGCAGAGAAAGTCTTTTCGCACAGGTATGTGGAGCCAAACGGCATCAGTATGTCCATCGCGGCCTTGAATAGCTGTGGATATTCCCTCTCGACTGAAATCCAGAACTCAGCAAGTGTCTTGGAATTCAAATCTGTCTTTAAAATGCGGTCAAGTGACAACTGTTTTATTTTTCCCAAATTTATTTGATTTATGGAAATCATTTCGCGACCCACCCCTCGGCGTCCCGCGACCCCCCGGGGGGGTCCTGACCCCCACTTTGGGAACCCATGAACTAAACTGACATATGGTCCTCTATTTAATATGTTTTCGGGAACTTGAATTTGAAACAAAAAAGCATGCTGTTGATTACTGTTTAAGGCTGTATTTGGTACATTCAGTACACATCTGCATTAAACCTAATGTCCTATACCTAAACGGCTCGGTACAAATATGTGTTCCTGCATACCTCTAGTCTTTTGCTTATATGTGTCTTCCCGATATGTGCAGTTGACCTGTCTTGTTCAGTGTCCATTTGAAATGTCCCAGAGCTAACACCAAATGCAATTTGTTCACCATCATTAGCTGTTGTAGTGGCACATAGCGGTAATAGTGTGTCTCACCTAGTCAACAGGGGTCCTCACTTAAGTCAGAGTTAATGCATATATAGAGCATTTGACCAGCAATTGTTCATTCCTCATATACAGTATATATATTTATATAGGGGTAAAAAGCTGCACAAGGAAGCTGAAACCATATTGAGCCATTTCTCTTCTTTGTTTTTTCTCCTTGTGGGGTACCAGCGTAGGGCCCAGGTGTGTTTAGTTTAGTTGATCAGCCCTCTCAACCTATAATTGCTCTCTAGTGATATTCCAGGATCCCATGAGAGGCCACTCTGACTATACAAAGCATGCATTAACCTGTTTTTCAGCTTTGACCTTTTTAAGAACTATTGCCGTTCTCGGCTGTGAAGCATTATGTAGGTGGTAGAGAAAATCGCGTCCTTGATTTTTGTACATATTTGCACAAATGCCACTGCTCCTTAACAATCCTTAACAATCACACAACTTCTGTGTTTTTCAGATATTACCAGGGAACGATCCATGTGGATTATAATAGCCATTTTCACTGTGTTAGTCTTCATCATCCTCACTTGGATCCTGAATTTAAAGAGAAGCAGGTAATGTCTTAAGTTATAGAGCAAGTGAAAATGCATTGATTTCGAAATCAAGTCATAGAGTTTTCAGATTACAGTGACTAACATACTTTTTGTCAGGGTGAATGTTGGTAACTTTTTTCACCTAAGTTTGGGACTCACAAATTCTTTTTGTTCTCAACTGTAGTGTGAAGCACTGTCTTCTGCCTCCTGTTCCCGGGCCAAAAATCATAGGAATTGATAGAAACCTCCTCAAGGTAGGGCACATTTATTTCAATCTGTCTACATGTCACTCTACAAGGCTCTTGGTGGGGATTTTTTTCTGAGCTCTTTTTGCATTCCTCCACAGTAATCTTACATTTCCTTGCAATAATTTTGCATTCTCTGACAATACCTTTGTGTACTTTTGCAATACTTTTGACTAAGGAAAGTATTGCGAGGGAATGCAAAACGTTTGCGAGGGAACTATTGTATCTATTGCAAAAATAAATTCCCACCTTACAAAACAATAAATTCCCACCTCACAAAACAATAAATTCCCACTGTAACCCTTTGATGGTACAGTATATCCTAATACAAGGTACATCAAAGAATACTTTGACTTCATGTAGTGACAAACACCATCTTCCAAACACGTGCCTCTAACGCTTTTTACTGGAGCTGTCACTTATCTAGACCAGTGAACATAATTATTATTATTTTTTTTTTCAGAATGGGAAATCGGAGGACGTGTTCAATGCTCTGGTCATTCCGGGCTTTCCTCCTTCAGACTACGAGGATCTGCTAGTGGAATACCTTGAGGTTTATGACAGTGAAAACCAGGAGCTAATGCTGGATGGGAAGGATCTCCAGGAGGGATGCCTAAAGTTGAAAAGCCCCTCAGACAATGACTCCGGCAGGGGAAGCTGCGACAGTCACACTCTGCTAATGGAGAAAGTGGCCAAAGAGGAGCCGACTCTGGAGTCCTCACAGCAGGAGGTGGAGGCAGAGACACCGTCCACAGCCTCCCCTCAGCCTGAATATGCTCAACCCAGTGCCTGGCCTACGGTGCTGGCTCCTGATCAGCCCTACCAGCTCGACTCACCCTGGAAGAGTCTCCCTGATGTGTTCATTTCACCCCCTGTATCTCCGCAACTGAAGTGCACTACAGGCCCCAAGCACAAGAAAGGCCTTTATGAGCCAAGCATTAATGGCTTAGAGGGAAAAGGGGATAGCATGGTCTCTTCTCCCAGGACCATGGAGTATGTGGAAGTCCAGAGGGTCAACCAGCAAAATGTGCTGCTCCTCAGGCCTCTAGCTGAGCAGAACCTGGGTTCTCACACCACCTCTGTCGAGATGCCTGAGGAGGACTACAGCAAGGTCAAAGGTGTGACCAGTAACAATGTCCTGCTGCTCCAGCAAGAGGTGTCCACCCAGTACATCAGTGACCAGGAAGAAACATGCCCCATGATGCAGCAAACCCAGTTGGGGAAACCAGTTGTCCATCATCCCCCTGCTGTGGTTCCTGGTGGCATGCAGTTGACTTCCAATGGCTATGTGGACACTGCCACTTACTGACAAGCCTCACTTCAGACTTCATAGAAAGATATACTAAAAGAAAAACAGATAGACTACACAGAACTTTCAGGGGTATGGAAGAAACACTGCACTTTTTTGGAAGAAAATATCATCGAAAAAAAAAGGGTAAGAGTGACAGTCAATCCAATGATGTCATACAGACGCACTGATTTACCACCAGATGATATAAACATTTATGTTGGCTGGCAGACTTGGCTGTGTTGTTTTGTTTGTTTTGTTTTTGTTTTTTGGGCTTTTGGCCCAAAAATGTTGGATACCCTTTGTTCAATGCAGCACTGGAAATGTGGTCTCTTTGAATGTTGTGCTCCATGAACTGCACATTCAAGGATACAAGGATACAAGGAAGTTTATTGTCACATGCATATAGTTACTGGAAGTAAGAAATGCAGTGAAATTATGTCTGGTGTCAGCCTATTTGTGCATTTATGGGGGGGGGGGGGGGGCACCAAGGGGGTAAAAAGTGCAGTAGAAGAGGGGTTTAGTAGATTAAGTGGCAAGGGCTGCATAAGAAAGGTGGGGGAGGATTGGGATTGGGGGGGGGGGGCACCAACAAGGAGCACCCAAGAGCAACATATAGGATGCTTGGATTTTATAGACCCTTGTTGTGTAGTAGCACAATGTCTTCTACTGTATTTAATTCATCGGTTATTTTTTAAATTATGGATTTGTTGTACTTGGTTTAGTCCTGCCCACTGCCACTCCAGCCCTCGGCTGATATACTTGGCCCCCATCTGCTTCATCCCAACTTTACTAAATCTTTAACATGCATGATTACTGCTGAAGTACACCTTGTCTTCTTATATATACTATAGAGGTAAAGCTGTACTTTTAATATAAACCTATTTGTAATTAACTTTACTCTCAAAATCAGTGGTTAATGAATCTTGATCTAACACACAATTGCTGCTAATTTATTTGCAAAGCGGACCTAATTGTTGTCATGGAACTTCAGAATACCTGAAGAAATCTATCTACAGACAATGACCTTAAGCCACTGACTCATGAACCATGAGTGAATAAAGTAATGTGTAAAAGTTTTTTGCAACAAGACCTACCAATGCCCAGTTAACAAAATGATTTCTTATCACACTGGTTATGACAGCTGAATTACCTGTACATAGCAGTGTACATGTAGCTGTAATGACTCCAAATATGTTTTAACACTTTAGTCGATATGTAAATTATATGGCCCCAGCCGTGGCGCACCTGCACCATACACCGGCGACCCGGGTTCGATTCCCGCCCCGTGGTCCTTTCCGGATCCCACCCCGATTCTCTCTCCCACTCACTTCCTGTCATTCTCTACTATCCTGTCAATTAAAGGCATAAAAGGCCAAAAAAATATACTTTAAAAACAAAAATGTAAATTATATAATTGATAGTCTTTTATTTTCTATACAGATGTCTATTGCTGTTAAACTTTAAATGAACAGGAAAAAATATATTGACAACCTGCCTCTTGGTGCGACTGATCACCATGTAAGCTGATAATGAATGTATGTAAAGATTGCACAGTTAAACTTAGAGCCATAATTGTGATTTGGGGTGTATGGTTGGCTACACATATCCAAAGTGACACAATTCATAAGCACTGGTATACTGTAAAAAATATATATATGATATATATAAGAAATATTTCCTTAGCCAGTGTGGCTAAGGAAATGTATTCACAGACATTTAAGAACTGTGTATTTTCATAAATTGCTATAACCAAAAACTATTTGGTTTTAGATCTTCTAAAAAGTTATTAAGAATTTAGCAGAGTTGGTACTTATAGTATACACTGTGAATTGTTGTCAGACTGTATGAGTTTGTGATGGTGCATATCTGTGTACATTAGTTATGATTATAAGTCATTGTATGTCATAAATACCCATTTAATGGAAAACCTAAAGATAGAAAAAAGATGGAGAAAAGAGCCATTGACAAACCATCATGTTGCCTTACCGTGAACAAGATGTCTCATGACTATACAAATCTTTTTTTGGTTAAGATGTACTGTATATTATAGATATCAACCTTTGCTATAGGTTATGTGATGGCGAAATTGTTAAATAGATTATTGGAGTGGGGAGAAACTGCTTTTACTGTGATTAACCATAACTGCAACATACTTAAAATCCATCTTATCTAATGTTTTCACTAATCATTTCCTTCAATCCACTCAATGGGAGTAAATAAATGTAATATATGACAGTTCTCAGTTACAGCCTCAGTTATGAATAAAACCTTACTTAACCAGTGGAGTACAACCATGTGTAATCTAAAATGGTCACGGACAACAAGATACACACAATATTGCCTAGTGTATACAGACAAATTGAGGATGAGTTTTCTTTTTCTTTCACATATGATTTCAAATGGATGCTTTATGAAACCAGCAGCATCTGCTGGTACCAGTGGACTGACAGATTGAAAGATATGTGTCCAATCAACCAATCTGAGATGTTGGATTCGTGGAGCATGTTACAGTTATGTTGGTGATGTACTGTTTTTAAAGATGGACTAACAGCTGGGTGTGAATCGTGCTGAAAATTCTTGGAATGTGTTTAACTATATTGTGTAAAACACTTTGTGTAGATATTTCTTTAACACTACTGCCTTTATGTGTTGATCGGTATGGTGAACCCATACCCAATGTAATGGTGACTATCGTCGTGAGTGCTGCTTAGTCCAAATTTATGAGAGTCCATCTTGTAATCAGAGATAGAATGACATAAACTCAACATAAATGTATTTCTTTTTGCTTTTGCTTTTTTTTTTTAAATCACACTCTGTTTCCAATTCTGTGCAATGTTTAGTTCTGTTCTATGTGGCATGATGTATGTTCTTAAACAGAATTAAAAATAAAATCTATTCCATTTGTGCTTTGAATGTTGTTGAGCCCTCCTGGTGACATTGGTGGAAGAAAAATAATGACCACAAATTAGTAATGCTTGGCCATGAGTTAGTGTGACTACAAGGTCATTAAGTGTGATGAGTAGTGAAGTCAAGGGAATGAAATGATATCCCTGAATCTCTTGGAGTTAAGTAGTGTCATTTGCAAGGCACATTTTGCTGAATAAATAAAATGTATCAGTTTGAAACTCAGTATATGTGGATAATGGTTAAATTGATCGTCATTATTTAGCTTAATGTCATTATTTTGCTTTACATAATGCTATTATGACCACACTTTACTGAGTTTGAATAGTTCAGGTCATGAGTATGGTATCATGCATCCCACTCATCGCAGATAACCTTGCAGGTGTAACAACTAGGTTATGTGTCTGTAGCCTATTCGTAGCTGCCCATGTGTGCGTTTTTAGCGAATATGACCAATGCCATGGAACAGGTAGGGGAGACCGGGTATGGTTGTAACATGGCATGAGTTGTAACACCACCATTTCCACAAAGCAGGAATAAGATGTTAGACATACAGTATATATAATTTGCACAATGATACACGAAAACATACCTTCAGCTGGTTTACGATAGTAATTCAGCTGGTTTTTCTCATACCACCTAAAGCTGGTCGTTTTAGTTGGTGTTGCTGGTCTACATTGCTGGTTTAACTGGCCATGCCAGCTAATGTTGGTCATTCTAGCAAACCAGCATGACCATCTTACACCAGCAATGTCAAGCTTGACAGGCTGGTCACCAGCATGACCATCTTGCACCAGCTGTATTCCACACAACAGGCTGGTCACACCAGCATGACCAGCTTCCTCAGATAGCATATCTGCCAGCATATCCAGCTGGTGGACCAACCAGCTACACTAGCATAGACCAGCAAGAGATGAAAGAAAACCAGCAAAAACCAGCTACCAGCATAAGCTGGTTTTATTAGCTGTTTTTTGCAACAAGACTTACTAATGCCCAGTTCACAAAATGCTTTCTTATCACACTGGTTATTATGACAGCTGAATTACCTCTACATAGCAGTGTACATGTATAAGTATATATATATATATAAGTATAAGTATATATACTTTTTTGATCCCGTGAGGGAAATTTGGTAGCTGTACTGACTCCAAATATGTTTCATTACTTTAGTCAATATGTAAATTATATGTCTATTGCTGTTAAACTTTAAATGAACAGGAAAAAAATATATTGACAACCAGCCTCTTGGTGCGACTGATCACCATGTAAGCTGATAATGAATGTATGTAAAGATTGCACAGTTAAACTTAGAGCCATAATTGTGATTTGGGGTGTATGGTTGGCTACGCATATCCAAAGTGACACAATTCATAAGCACTGGTCACACCAGCATGACCAGCTTCCTCAGATGGTCACGCCAGCATATCCATCTGGTGGCCCAACCAGCTACACTAGCAAAGACCAGCAAGAGATGAAAGAAAACCAGCAAAGACCAGCTACCAGCATAGGCTGGTTTCTAGCTGTTTTTTTTAGCAGGGTGTAAACCATGTCAACCTAGCAACCAGCATAGCAACCGAGATGATTACCCTAGCAACCAGCATAGCAACCATTTTATTTGGCATAGCAACCACCATATGTACCCTAGCAACACCCTCACAAGTACCTTAGTAATATTAATACAAATCACTTTCCATTCAACTTTCTCTCCATCTATTTCCTTCCAACCATTCATTTATCCATTAAACTATCTGTCTATCAACATCCATTAAACTATCTACCAGAGGTGGACCAAGTACACAATTCCTTACAGTTTTTTTTCAACTGCTTACACACTAAATCTTTGCTTGTCACACAATTTTCTAAACAGGTCTTCCAAACACCATAGTCCCACACCAAATCTGCAAAACCATACACTAATTCTCAGTGTTTGACTCAGTTTTCAATATCCTGAAACACATTTTGCAAAACACCACACAATTTTCTATGTAACACATAACAAATCTAACAGGAAGTAACTTGATTTCAGTTTTCAAACACAACCTATCAAAATTGTATTCGCCACTTATTCACTCTCAGTCCTCAATGTACAAACACTCATTACTTAACTGAACACCATCCGACGATCATTGCCTTAGGCCTATGAATACATACTCTATATATAATTTTTAAAACTCCATGTAGGTGGTCATTGTATTTTGCTTCTTTTTTCTTGTTGGCTGTAAAATACTGTATTCACAACAACAAATTATTTGGGAAAAATCACTCTATTTTTGGTTTCGATATTGCTTATGTTTACTGTGTATTTCAACTTCTCTCTGTAGATGACTTTCATTCTTGTATGGAAATATTGTTACAAATGCTTGGCTCAAATGAGAACATAAGGGAGGTCCACACGTAGGTAACAATAAATAAAGAATGTTTATTAAATTATTAGATAAATGTCAGTATAGTGAGTAGAAAAGCAAAATGTAGTGCAAATGTATGTCTAGGGGTAAATGGGTCAAAGAAACAAACAACGACGGAGGAACGAAGAGGGAGCCCGTCTGCCCCATGGAGCAAGGAGCAACACCACACACCTGCGCATCTCCAGCCACCCAGCTGCAACACATAGATAGACAGACAGCGGTAGAAAAGGGATGGGGCTGGTGCAGAGTGCAGACCCGACAATATAGAAGAGCTTTAGGTTTTGAGCAACAGTGTGTACATGATATATCCATAATGTCATCTTATGACAAAAGTGTTTATAATGTGAGGCGAATGTTTGCTTTAGAGATGTGTTCTCTTCTTTTCCATTCATCATAATGATTTAGGCCCTTTTTTGTTCAGTGTTACACTTACTACAGACAGTACATACATAAGTATGTTGTGAAATATTTGAGAATATTGTTTTTATACTCAGAACACATGCAGAACACACCTGCATCCTTTCTTCTGTTTAGGTCTGGCCACGGCACCTCATCCACATCACAAGCATTATGCTAAAGCTCTGATTGCTAATTGTAAAACTGTGTGACAGGTGTTTGCCCATGTGATGAGTCAGTGTGCATAGTAGGGCAATTACTGTAATTCAGATAGATAAAGTATCTATCTATCATATCATTCAACTTTCTCTCCATCCTTCTACTTCCAACCATTTATTTATCCATTAAATGATCTGCCTATCTACATCCATTAAACACATACATTTAAAGGAGAATTCCGGTGTGATATTGACCTAAAGTGTGTTGAAACATGATACCGAGTGTGAACGTATGTCTCATAGCTCACCTCGGCTTGTCCCCTGTACTCAGAAATCTGCCGCTAGTTAGCCAATGCTACCAACAGGGTTTCGTTGTGGTGCCTCGGGCATCGGCCTAGCCATGAAAATAAATCACTGTTTTACAACATTTACGAGGCTCAAAGTAGCTCCATACTTCATTGGTAGACTTCCGAGGGCCTTGACATTTAAAACGAGTCATGGAGAACTTTGAAAAAGCACTGGTAGTTTATTTACAAGACGATTTATACAGACAGTACCTTAAGGAATTTTACCGTTCGACGCCATCTTGAATTTAGTCACGATAAGTCGAGCGACGAGTACGAACAAACAGGTATGATAAGGGATCAGATTCCAAAAATAATTCAGTGGAAATGCATGGATTCCAGTTGCTGCTACTAGAAGCAATTGAATCCATGCATTTGGAACTGAGCAACTGCAACTGAATCCATGCATTTCCACGGAATTAGTTTTGGAATCTGACCCCTTATCATACCTGTTTGTTCGTACTCGTCGCTCTACTTATCGTGACTAAATTCAAGATGGCGTCGAATGGTAAAATTCCTTAAGGTACTGTCTGTATAAATCGTCTTGTAAATAATCTACCAGTGCTTTTTCAAAGTTCTCCATGTCCACAACGAAACCCTGTTGGTAGCATTGGCTAACTAGCGCCAGATTTCTGAGTGCAGGGGACAAGCTGAGGTGAGCTATGAGAGATACATTCACACTTGGTATCCTGTTTCAAGCCACTTTAGGTCAAAATCACACCGGAATTATCCTTTAACTATTTGTCTATCAAAATCCATTAAACCATGTCAACCTAGCAACCAAGATGATTACCCTAGCAACAACCTAGCAACCACCACTATCATGTCAACCTAGCAACCCCCATAGCAAAGAGCAAGTAAGTAAATATGTTTTACAGACCTGGCGCTGGGGGGGGTGCAGAAGGGGGCGGTGCCCCCTCAAATAAAATCTGTGCCCCCTCTATTGTGACCACCATACAGGCTATACGTTTCTATTTTGTTGTTCGCGTAGATATGGTCTTCTTTCATTAGTTAGGCTACATGCAGCGGCATAAAATTCACACAGCCTCTCCTTGCCCCGCTCTCACACACACGCCTCATAAGCAGGGGGAGCGGGGGTTCGGTCGCTCCGGGCCCATGGCTGCCACGACGGCAAAGGCGCCCCACCTTTCGCCAAATCTCTTGCTGAATTTTTGTATATAATCATGCTTATTATTTGTAGGCCTACTGATTGCTGGGAGGGGGGTGCTACTAAAGATGCCGCTGGTCCAGTGCGCTCACAATGGGAGCTCGTATGTCATGCCTATACGATGTAAATTAAATTGCCCGCAACAGGCACTCTCCCTCTCACGCTACACGGTTTACTGAAGTAACTAGGCTACAGGCTGCATTTATTACAGAAAATCAAGCGACATAGCAAGTACGCCTAGTCTACACTATTTAGAGACAGGAGCTTAAGTTCACTGCGACAACAGCTGTCACTAGTTCACATCGTCGTAGGCTGCGCCAATGCACAGATTAAACGGTAAAAAAAAAGTTATAGCCTAATAGCCTGCTCTGGAAACCTCTACCCTTTTGGATGTGTTAGAGCTGTAGGTGCACTAGTTGTTAGCGATTGACCAGGTTACAGGTCACAGGCAAGTGAACTCGAAGGAACGCTGGAAGTACAGTATGGGCTCTGTGCATAGCTTACTTAAAAACCTGTTAGTTCGTTGACTGCTGAATTGATGCATTAAACGTTAAAATATACCCATAGGGGGGCTTGTGCCCCAGTGCAGCTCTAGGTCTAGTGACGCCCCTGGAAGTTGGGATTAGCCAAGAGCTGCGATGACTTGCAACTACGACAGAGATGTGAGCAGAGGTCAGTTTTCCTCCAGCTGCCATTGGCTGAATGTGTTCTCCGCCCAATGCACTAGGGCCTAACTCTTGAGGACAAACCCCAAGAATTGATCAACTTTTACGTGTGAACAATCAGTGAAAATCACACAGCAGACGTGTACGTGTGGTAGTAGGAAAGGGTAGAAATGCAGATGTTTCTCTCTCGAATGCACAGGCCATGTCTGGCTAGGAGCTCAAATTATTGGAATGTAATTGATTTCACGGCCAGATTCTACCGGCCTAGCGGTGAGTGTTGCGCACTATGAAAACACTGTCGTCTCTTCGCTGGTTCTGATCTACTGAGACAAGAAGCTTTCGCTACTGTTATTTTAATATTACTTGTTTTTGAATGTTTTGGGCCGTGCACCTTGTTGAACAGCGGCCCTTCAAAACAGGTGTCCGTCCCTCATTTTGCTTCGACATAGTATTAGAAAAGGAATCCATGACCTTTTACTGACCAGAGCCTATGTTTTAATCAGTGTAGCACACTTTAATTCGATACTAAGTCTAGTATATCTTTAAACTGTATGAATACAAATCAAAGAGGAGTAGAGAGAATACTATGATTTCTTTTCAACCTAATAGCCTAAGGCAGTGGTCCCCAAACTACGGCCCGCCACCTCATTTTGGGTGCCCCCCCAAAACATGTCTGTGGTATATAGCATCTGGCCCGCACGGGAGTACAGTACGACATCGTCAAACTATAACCTCAGTAATTTCCCCAATTCATTCTCTATAGCGAGTCACATTCTCTATAGCAATACACATGTAATACTCTTTTTGTCCACTGGTGGTTGTTTTGGCGCTGTTTCGCGTTTGCCACCGAAAACGGAATGAACCTACCTGCAAACAATGTAAGAGGCCTATGCTGACTGCATCAGTGCTCAAAATATTCTAAAAGTTGATCAATTAATTGTTAATAACTAACTAACTTCTATTCAAGTCATATTTCTGGGACTTTCTGGGATAATTATTTCTATTTTTTATTTACTCTTCAAATGTTCATACAAATTCACAAAGTTCTCATCAGGTGAGTGAAAGTTAGAATGGTGGTCATTTCAGATGTTTTTGCCAGCACTTCATAAAACTCTCATAGTTTGAGAACTTTATTTGTAGGATATTGCTTGTTCACAACTTGAGCTGTGTATGCAAAGACACTGCTAATACTTTTGGGAATGCTAAAGTCTTTTTATTAGTATTATTTCATTTGAACTACATTTTACATGGTATGATGGCAATATAAACACAGCTAACAATGGTATTACAACAGTCTACCTTAGTTGAATATTCCATTACATTTAATCATTGGCTACAAGGATTAAATGTACCGGTAATGGAATATTCAACTAAGGTAGACTGTTGTTGTTCACAGCACTAAGCTATTTATGGTTACTGATATACTCCGAGTCTCTGGCCCTCTCTTAGAGCCAGGCATACTGTGCTGGACCTCGGAAGAAAAAGTTTGGGGACCACTGGCCTAAGGTATCCTTTCATTGATCTACTACTATAAAAAAGTTTTTGTGTGAGTATCTTGAGTAGCTTCAATATGGGTTGAATAGCTTCTTTTAATCATCCTCTTTTTCACTTAATATTCTTCTAGCCTGGCGAGCCAGACCCACATTAAAATGTAGGGTCTGGGCACTCACCTTTCGCAGTGCTCAGTCCGAGGGGCGGGATAATCAGTTGTCTTTCAAATTCCCTCTGCACGCAATAGGACGCAATAGTATATTTGTTTTTCAAGTAGCAGGGAATTCAAGCCAAACCGTTGCAACTCTGCCATCAATCATTATGTTAAGCCCACCAAACGACTCTATACACGATTTCAAAGGCCTGATTAAGTTTCGATTTCTGGAGCTCACAAGCCAACGGAGAGTTGCTAGACTAGCCCGGGCAGCAAATGTAATTTGCTGCCGCTAGGGGCGCGTCTAGATTTCTAGGCTAATGTTCTTCAGTTTTAACTTAGCAATGTGCTATCTAAACGTTGCGTCTTATCCGTACTATCTCACCTATGCCGTAAAATAGGGCCCAACCATCAAAACCCACCCATATAATCTGTGTTGTCATCACATCCTGTGAAGGCATTTGAGACACACACACACACACACACACACACACACACCTCCCTTTTGATGCTGTAAAAACATTTTTCTACCATGCTGGATGGTTTTCCATCAAGACAGGCACACTTCTAGCGAATGTATCAAAGGTAGCAAATGGAACACTATTGCGAGATGAACGAGGAATCACCCTGTTCCCACTGTTCACCCTCACCCACCCCACAGCATGGAGGACTTACATCACTCTAAGATCAATTCAGGACAGTCTAAAGTGATAACAGTGTGCTATTAGGCCACTGGGCTTTTCTCAGGATTAACTGATAATAATAGCAGGAGTATTCCCTTACGGTGTCACCGTGTGACGTAAACCCCTTTAACTCCCTCTTGGTGCAGGTGCATTATGTCAGAAGTCTGCAGCAGTGAACCACACATTCTCTGATCTCCCGGAGATGCCTAAGTGCCACTTCAGTCCTGAGCCGTACCAGGTGAACTCTCCCCTTTTCAGTAAGAGTTCTGGCCTGATGCACACAGTGTGCTGCTGTCATGCAGTTGCATCATCCCTGCCATTCCATTCCTCTCCCTTATAGGGCATGTCTGCCAAGCAGATGATGCATATCAGGCAACAGAACTGCAACCCCATGACTATGAAGGTGACCTCATACAAAAAGCCAGTGTTTATCCATCAGGGCCACATGCAGTGGCTGTGGGATGTGGATGGTAGGCGTTACTTGGACCTCTTTGCTGGAGTGGCCACAGTCAGTGTCGGTCACTGTCATCCGTAAGAGTTCTTTACTTTTGAGATGTATGATTATAACTGATTTATTATAGGCCTATATACATACATACCACCCTGGAATTACGTATTGCACACCATAATACATAATACCACCCTAGAATTATGTAATTTTGGAATGTTTATCTTTTTGTATCAACCTCTCCTACAGGTGATCTTTAGTTGTTGAAAATTGGCATTGGCATTGACATTGGCACCTGTGACCTCCTGTACTGGTTTGATATAACAGGCAGAGAAAGGATAGAAGTGACATTTCTTCATTCAGTTTTCATGTCTGCCCAGGAAGGTGACAGCTGCAGCAGAGAAACAATTAAGACGCCTTTGGCACACAACGAACATCTACGTTTACCCTACCATCCATGAATACATAGAGAAGTTAGTGGCTCTTCTTCCTGAACCACTGAAGGTACAAAGGAAGACCTTATGGCTTGCATAGAGACTTTTGGAGATTTTGTGCTTTTAGATGCTCTTGGATATACATGCTGAAGCCGGGTTCACATTGTATGCGGCATGCGCTGCGGTCATCGCTTGGTTTGTCTTGGTTGAGGTAATGTCCCAAAGATTTTTGTTGTGCTTGCCGCTGGGCTCTGCAAAATACCTTTGATTTACAGCATGATGATTTACATGGTAAACTCCGTCCGTGGCACGCGCAAGAGTGGCGAAGCGGCAAGATGCCACTCACGCTGTGCTTTACTCAACGCTTTACTCAACGCTTTGCTCAGCGCAGCGGCAGGCCAGTGGTTGCGCGGGCAAGCCATTGAAAATAATGGGTTTCATAGCACAGCGCTGCCGCTTGCCCGTGCAATGTGAACCTGGCTTTAATCTCTGGAGAATGGGTTTCCCTTTTCAGAGCTGTAGAGAATTCCACTGTTTTCTATTTAGCAATACAAATTGTTTGGGAGGGCAGTTTCAAAGTCCACAAGCACACACTGACTATCGTAATAGATTAGGAAGTATAATTTCTATGATATATTCTCTCTGTCTCAAGGTGGTGTACCTGACAAATAGTGGTTCAGAGGCCAATGATTTGGCCATGCTTATGGCACGTCTACACACTGGCAACTTTGACATTATTACCTTCAGGTATACCCAAGTCTTGCTCACCCAAATGCAACTTTCATTGTTTCATAAATCAATTAAATTTGGTAATTGTTATTTTAAAGCATTTGCAGAGTATTGTCATCACCCTTTCTTATATTACTTAATATGAGGTAGAAGTAATATTTAATCCACTAAACAAACTAAAACCAAAGTAATAGTAATAATAATAATAATAATAATAATAATAATATAAGATGTATTTGTATAGCACCTAAGTAATATTCACACCATTTTATTTACATCCCCAAATCAGAAAAAGGTGGGACATTGTGTAAAATGCAAATAAAAACAAAATATGATAATATACAGGTCTAGTAAATCCATATTTAGCAGTAAAAAGGACAACATATCAAAATGTTGAAAATGAACATTTGGACTATTTCATGGAAAATATATGGTCATTTTGAATTTGATGCCAGCAACATGTTTCAAAAAAAGTTGGGACAGGGAATGTTTACCACTGTGCTGCCTCACCTCTTCATTTAACAACATTCTGTAAATGTTTATGAACTGAGGAGACCTTGAGGAGTTTTGAGAATGAAATGTTGTCCCATTACTCCTCGATAAAGGATTTCAATTGCTCAACAGTATGGGGTATTCTTAGTCATGTTTTTCATTCCATGATGCACCTAATTTGACAATTCTGGTTCGCAGACAGGCCATTGTAGCACCTAGACTCTTCTTCTATGGAGAAATGCTGTTTAAATATGTGCAGAATTCATTTTTCACATTGTTTTCCTGAAATATTCAAGGTCTTCCCTGGACAAGATAGTGCCTGGATGGCAGTATATGTTGCTCAAAACTTGTATACGTCATTCAGAATTGATTGTGCTTTGCCAAATGTGGAAGATGCCCATGCTGTAGGCATTAATGCTCCTCCACACTGTCATAGATGCTCAAACTGAGCATTAAAACAATTTGGATAGGTTGGATACTTGGATAGGCCTGCCCTCTCCTCTTTAGCCCAGATGAGTCCATTATTTCCAAATTGCACATTTTGATTGGTCTAACCACAGGATCTTTTTCCATCTAACTTCAGTTCATTTTAAACAAGCTCAGGCCCAGATACGACGGTGGTATTTTCTGTATCATGTCTCAATACAATTTTGGCTGTTTTTGCTGTTACAAATTTGGCTGCAGTTTTTCAAACTGTGCACAGAGACAATGGTTATCAGAGGTTTTCCTGAGCCCATACAATGACTGGTTTTGATGCAGTGCTCTGTTGAGATCGAAATGTTGCCTTTTCAAAATAAATAAAGTATCTCTCGGAGCCCATACAGTGTGCAGACCATCTCCTCTCTCTGACACATTTTGTCTGGCACCTGTTACCACATATTTTGGATGTGCGCACCCGTCTCTACAAATACGGTTTTGATGCAGTGAGGTCCAAAAGACCGCGGCCATCCAATGTCCTGTAGATGATGAACTTCTCAAATACTTTCAAATTACTTAAACAATTTCATGTTAAGAAGCATTAAAATGACATTGTTTCATCATTTGTGCACACAGGTTTACACAGAGTAATGAATACCTCTACATATTTACTCCCTGCCTCTCTGGGAGGCTCTTTTTCATACCCAATCGTGTTTCCAGTTTCCCTAATTAGTTGTGAAACATTCCTCCTTTTATTTTCTTTATCATTACACACGCAGCATTTTGTTGCCCCCGTCCCAACTTGTAACATGTTGCTGGTATCAAATTCAAAATGAACATATATTTTCCATGAAATAGTCAAAATTGTCATTTTCGACATGTGTCCTTTTTGCAACTAAATATAAGTTAAAGAGATTTGAAGATTATTACATTCTGTTTTTATTAATATTTTACACAACGTCCCAACTTTTTCGGACTTGGGGTTGTATTTGTGCATGTTTTCTGCAGAGGTTCATATCACGGTGGTAGCCCACAGACTATGGGACTAACGTCAAACACAGCATACAAGTATCCTGTTGCCTCTGGACTCGGTTGTCATAATGTACGTATCAGACTGAGTGGTTTATCTCTGTCAAGCTTTTCCTGTGTTTAATCTCTTCCATAATCCTCTATCTGTTCATGTCCTTTAGCCACAGGACTTGGCAGCAGCAGACTACCAATATCAGACTTTTTAACACATGCAGTTGCAATTTATTGTCATGCAAATGTAAAATAAAAGCAGTAAAACCCAATGCCTGATAAAGGTAGATGATAAAGGTAGATTAATCCCATGTGTAAATAGCAGTGGTTTATGATGGGTCTCTCTTTATTGTCCATTTACACTGTTTACTTTTGCCTTTCATTGTAAGGTAAGGTAAAACTGAAATTGTTGTAATGTACACATGTATTAAATATATGAAAATATTTCCATGAAATTCATACATATATATATGCATATTTCGTTTATTCTCTTCTGTTGTCCTATCTGTCTCTTCTGCCGATAGACCATGTGTCCTGATGTGTTCAGAGGCCCCTGGGGAGGCAGTCACTGTAGGGACTCCCCCATCCAGACCTATCGGCAATGTAGCTGCCCCTCAGGTATGTCAAACACAAACACTTCAGAAGAGGACATGCACTGAAGCACATGCACCATTCTTTACTAATATGAAGTTAGGATTTTGCATACCTAGGACTACACTAAACACATTACTGATCACAGTATACAAAGGAATTTCCCCTTAGCATCTAAGAATAATCGAAGGCATGTTCTGTATGTCCGAATTTATGTACCGTATGTGAAAATGCCAAACTTCAGAGACCCAATGTAGTACTCTCATATGCCAAATTTTGAAGGCTTGCAGAATAAAGCACCACCATTAGATTGAAGCCAGGAATAGACAATTCACTAAAGTACAAGGTCCGGAACTTTTATCAGGTCAAACATTTACTGCTTTCAATGAAACTGTCAAATATTTTACTTGCAAGTCCACATGCCTCTGAATAAGTATCTGGAAAATGGAAATGTCTCCAGATATTGCCACTATATAAACTGTATATTTTACCTGATATTCCCTTCTTTGATTTTCTGCAGACCATTGTCAGGCCAATGACATGTATATTAGTCAGCTGAAAGAAGTTTTTGCCACTAGTGTTCCAAGTCGAATTGCTGCTTTCTTTGGTGAGCCTATACAGGTATGCCGTCACTTACTACAAAACAAATAATTGTGTTGCTGATTTATTGTGTTTGCTGATAATTGTGTTGCTGATTTATTGTGTTTGCTGATAATTGTGTTGCTGATTTATATGAAAAGTTTGCTACATTAATAACGTAAGAGGAAAGCTGGTATCATAATATTATAGCTATGATGATTCTGTCATAGGCACACTGGGAGACGACCATTGTGGTTAAATTAATTTGGCTTTTACATGATGATGTCCCATACCACTACAGTTGGGCACACTTTCGTGCCACTTAAATCCCAATCTGCCCTCTCGTATTCTGCAGGCCTGTCGCTAGAAGGCAAGCAAACCAAGCAATTGCTTGGGGCCCCGAGCTGGCCAGTGGCCCCAATACAACGACTGGTTAAGAATAAAATGCAACGACAAACTGTGAGCGCCCCTTTGATAGTCAATGCAGTAAAGTGCAACGACACTGTTACCGGTAATACCGGGATCCCCCTCAAGGGGGCCCCTCTCAGTAGTCGCTGACAGCAGCCAGCCAGCCAGGTTCGTGATCTCTGCTGCCGCGAAAATATAAAACCTCGGCAGTCATAATGAAGCGGAGTTATGCGTCCGGAAGCCAGAAAAGAAAGAAGAGAAAGGAAGAGGATGACAAGAAAAAACAAGATAGTGGTAAGTGATAAATTACACTGGATAAAATAGCTCTACTTGTCTTGTACAAATGGTGTAATGTCGCAGCAGGAAGGCTAGCCTAGCAAAAAATGTTTATGTTAACTACCTGCCTGATGGCCCATGCTGCTTACAAACTAGAACAGTTAGCGTTTTTTAAAGTTAACTTTTTTTCCCGAACGGACGGAATATGGTTACATACTGTAATATGTGTATTAACGGGATAAGGAAGCCGCAGATCTGTTCCAGAATCACACGTATTTAATGACATAACATTGCTATAGCTTTGTAATACGTTTTGATGAAAGTGGCATAGCTTCTCTGCTATACTAACTATTCGACCGTGATAATCTATTTACCAAATGGGGGTTAGGAAAACCACACGATAAATTCCGTGCATCAAAGCAGACTGGAACATTCATGTCTAGCAGTATTCATGCACGCCAGCTGTTTACTGTCTTTAAAGCACCATGTGCGTTTGTCTAATTCTCAAACAGCAGAATGCTTAAATGCTATGTTAAGCTACAAGTAGGCCTAGGTCAATGTATAACATTAGCTTGGGATGTTTTTACAGTAAGCATTGGTAGTTGTGAAAGCAGCTGCATCCCTTCTAAATATCAAAATATGGAAATGCTAACATATCTTTTCTTTCTCCCTCAAGGTGCTTTGCTTAAAATTCTCAGCCCTCAGGCTCTTCCTAAGGATACCTCCACTGATGAAGGTAGAGTGAATTTCTCTCACTGAGCTGAGCTGTTAATGACCTTTTCCAATATGCTAACAGTGAAATGGTCAAACGTACTTCACAGGTAATACCAGTACAGATTTTTTTTTTCAATTATTTTCCCAGGTACACCATCAACTCAGGGGCGGATTATGAACTTTCGGGCCCCTGGCCCAGATGTATTAAGGGCCCCCCACTTATTGTCGTATATGTGGGAGAGGGGGGGGGGGGGGATGGGGGTCCTCCCCCAGAACATTTTTAATTTGTTTGATGTGATTTCCTGTATTCTGGTGCATTTTGGGGATGGCCAATACTAAATTCAATTAGATTCATAGCCTACGTCCTGATTTGTTCATATTGAGGCAATGATTCCATGCAAAGGCTTGGGCTTCAGGGCCCCCTGACCCCTTGGGCCCCTGGGCCCCTGGGCCTGGGCCCGGTAGGCCCGTGCAGTAATCCATCCCTGCATCAACTTCATCCTCCATTCATGAGGAAGAAGCTGACATTGGATTTTATGGTACGGTGGTGTTTTTGCAAATGTTCAAATGTTCAAAATGTTCAAAACTAATGCACAGTATATATATGCAACAGCAGTATTTGCACTGTCAACATTTTTTATTTACATACTGTAAAGTGTGGGTGAACTTAAATTGTATGGCTATGCTGTGGTTCCGGTAGGCTTTGCGTGCGGGGGGGGGGGGGGGGGGCAACACACACAACAGAAGCCACAAACACAAAGAATATGCAACAAGACCCACAGGGTGAAGCCACAAACACAAAGAATATGCAACAAGACCCCGTAACACCCCCACCACCAAAAATCAACATCTAATGTTGATCACATTCAACTGGTTAGGGAGTGAGGCAGAGTCCACCTGCACAAGTACTAGATCCCCAATGATGTTTAAAGGGGAGATGTTAGACCTAACCCACATCCATATGGTGACAGCAGTCATCAGCACAGGAGGGAGTATCTCAGGAGAGAGCTGGAAAAGACACACTCAACCTCTGTACATCCTTAACACACAAAGCAGACAAATGAGACAAACACTTTTCAACTCTTGCAGAAATCTCAGAATTCTTAAGATTCTGGCAAAAGACAGGCACAGGACAATCAGCAGTCTTCTTCCTCATAGGGATTTTTCTTGCGAGATCTCAGAGACTTATTGGCTACACCTCCCATCCCAGAAACTCTGGCGTGGCAACAAGCCAAAGTGGGGTCAGTTACCTGCGCAAGCCTGATCTGATTTCTGTCTATAGACAACGACGAATGAACTTCAGCACCACCGGACATGGACAGCGACCGAGGTTAGCGCGAGGTGACACAGACTGATAATTAGTAGACTTTAAAATGTTCTAACTAGGGACAACTTTTCCACCAGCTAAATCGTTACCCAAGATAAAGGTTACCTCTTCCATAGGCGACTTCCACGAACCCAGAAACCAAATCATATTTAAGGTGCACTGTGTGTATTGGAACTTTTAAAAGTCCCATCTCAATGCCCTGAAATAGCACATCAGTGCTACAGTACGTTTCTTCAGAGAATGGCAAAACAGAAGCAACAATAAAAGACTGGGCTGCACCGGTTATCAAAAGAATTTTGGTAGGGACACCATCCCTCTCACGCCCTGAGAGAGACACCATCCCCTCCAAAACAAACGGATCATAAACTGAGTCAAATCCCCTGTGTAAATGGTCTAAACTTAGAGTGCGCACCAAGCCAGCACTCTTCGAATTTTGTCGCTTCGGAGACTAATTCTTCCTTTCCAGGACCGGACATACTGCAATGAGGTGGCCAACCTCATGACAATAGCCTAATAACACTCACAAGATTCCACTTCCAAAGATGGCTTACTAAATTCTGAATTTCTCCAGCTCTGCTTCAGACTGGAAGGCCAAGCTGAAGAACGATGAGGAGGAGAAGAGAACTGAAACGAACATTTGTGCGCCAGCACAAATTCATCTGCACAGACAGCAGCCTGCGATAGCGTTGTTACTTTCTGATTGTTCAAATACATCGCTACTGCGTCTGGAATGCAACCTTTAAATTCTTCCAGCAAAATCAATTGACGAAGATGTTCTTTAGTGTGTGCACGTTGTGAAGTGCACCACCTGTCAAAAGCACTCTCTTTCTTTCTCGCAAACTCCACGAAGGTGAAGCTGTCGGACTTGCGAAGGCCACGAAATCTCTGACGGTAGGCTTCAGGAACCAACTCGTAAGCATTTAAAATTGCAGTTTTAACAGTGTCATAATCCGAACTTTGTTGCACGGTGAGGGCAGAATACACAGACTGTGCCTTGCCAGTCAAGACAGTTTGCAATAGCAACGTCCAGACTTCAGCAGGCCATCTCAACGTAATGGCAACCCTCTCGAAATGCGAAAAATATTTCTCAACCTCACGTTCGTTGAAGGGCGGAATCATCCGAGTGTTGCGACTAACATCGAACGGCTGAGCTGGGACAAATGGCAACGGAGGACCAGGAGCTAATGGAAGGACATTGTCGGGATTTCTCACGTTCGCGTTGGTATTCGCGTTGACGCTCACTCTCAGCCTCTTCGTGCTCTAATCTCTTCAAATCAAGCTCAAGCTGAACCTCTAATTTCTTCATTTCAATTTCTTTGTCCAATTCTTTCTCTCTAACTACTCGATTTTCTCTTTCAGCACGTATTCGTGACGCTTCCAACTGTAATTTGCGCTCCTCGAATGAGTACTCATTTTAAGCTCCCGATCGGAAACATTGCTCGCTGATGATAAAACAGGAGAAACAGGGCCTTCTCTAGGCAGAATATTTTTAGCTACTAGACCTAAAATCACAGCTTTATACAACAGCTCTTTAAGCTTCTTGTCCTCAGACATAATAGTAATGGAGAAATGCTCTGCAATTTTCTCTAACTGGTCTTTAGTGCAACCAGACAGAAGTTCCTCGGAAGGACTTTTAATAAATTCTTCCACCACAGACATTGTCACTAACACCGAATAAAACAAAATTTTAACTGCCACGAATTAAACTAAAGTGGACTAGTCTGAGGTAGGTCAAAATTTACCAAAATCACGACCAGCAATTTCATTCGTCCACAATCAAAAACGGAGTATCTAACTTCTACCCCCTCCAACCCAAAAATGAATGCTCGGACCAACAGCTCGGAAAAAGTCTCAAAAGCCACGAAAAAAAGTCTTCAAACATTTGCCACTTACTGCCACGAACAAAAAACAAAGGCACTTGGCTACGAAGCTGCCACCAGATGCACACAAGCGAAAAAAAAAAAACGAACTTCATACGATGACAAAAACTCTCTATGTTTCTAATGTTAGTCGTGTTAGTCTGCCCATCTATAAGTGCTCAATTATTTAACAAAGCATCGCTCTAACCAATAACCCAGACTGGGCGAAGCTCTGGACCCAAATACCCAAACTAAAAATAAACATATATTCAAAGCGTACCAATTGGAGGTTCGCAATGAACCTCCCCCCGGGGTTGCTTCACAAAACCACCACCAAATCAAAAAATAATCAAAACACTAACTCACCAGAACCTCTTGGTCATAAGCGCGCTTCCTAAAAAAAAAGACCGTTACAAAATACAAAACAATACGACGGCACAACTAAAGCGATACAAAAGCGATACAAATTGGCTGCTCCCCAATATGTTACTGAAGGGGGAAAATTTAGGCCCCAATTTGCTAAAACTGGGAACAAAAAGAACCGGATGAGCCCCCATTTGTTACATCCCGGTCTAGGGCTTGTGGGACATAACAAAAACGGGCAGACACAAAACGTAAAAATATTGTGTATTTATTAATAAAAAAAAAACAGTATGGAAAAACAGTCTATAAGCCACTACGAAAAACAAGGCCTACAAAGTAGGCCTCTGCAGCCAGGCGCTCACTCCTGGTCTCTCACCCCAGGGAGTGGAAAAATGACGGTGGTTGCAAGGCCCGAGGCTGGCCCTAGTGGCAGCGAAGTGCGGCAGCGACGGTGGCAACGAAAATGATCCCCAAAGCGAGCAAGAGTGAGCGAGCTCTGAATGGCATTAGTGATGGGACATTCAACACTGAGGCACCGAAGCTTGTATCACTCCCGTGAAGCAAATTGTTTCGACGCTAACCTCGGTCGCTGTCCATGTCCGGTGGTGCTGAAGTTCATTCGTCGTTGTTTTTTGTGTTGGAGCTTGTATCAAATTGGAATAAGCATGTGACTGGTGACGTCCGAAGCTTCAAACGTCACCGAAGGGTTTTGCTGGATTCGAAAGTTTGCTGCTGCGCTGATACCCAACAGGAGCAACACTGCTTCTCTGTAGCCTACTTAGTTACTCAGCAATCATTGTTGCTGAAGAACTTTTTAAAGTTTTGAAGTCAAATTTCAAATATTTTGTTATTTTTTATATTTTGTTATTGCATAAGCCTAATAAAAATTCCTTGTAAAGTGACTCACAGGGATTGAACCCACATCGCCAGATCTATCGTCCTCGTCGTTACCTCTACTCTATCGTAGGCATACGGCAAGAATGGATGTTCACGAACTATTTATTTCTAACAATAACGACCTATTTCTAACAATAACGACCTATTTCTAACAATAACGGCCTGTTTAGTTCTAAAACACACTACCTAAATAATGCCTCTTGGTTATGAGTAGGCTATGACAGTTTATTGGATAAGGCCTAGGTGCACTTTATTTGATATTGCCACATAGCAGACGGCTGCATTTCTTGCTGCAGTTTGTTAAAACCAACTGAACACACGTAAATTCAAACGCTGAACACACTAGGCTATATTCAAACATTATACCCTAGTTCTAATTAATTTATTTAATTTTCAGTCATCTCATGCCATGTGTCCATTCTGTCCCTCATGTTCATGTTGTAAGCTTTGTTTGGGTGTGTCGAATTTATAGCCGCTGTCATTTCTGCTGACCACCAGATGTCAGTGTGTTGTCTTTGATGCTTTGATGCTTCGGATCATTTTGCGATACAATCAGGAAGAAGCTTCAAAAGCTTCACAAGGCTTCGTTCGCCATTACTAAATGACGTCAGCCACTTTTAAAGGGACGGGCTATCCTGACGTCCAATGGGTTCACACCACCACTCAGCTGCACCAATCTGCCTGCAAGACACACAACAGAAGCCACAAACACAAAGAATATGCAACAAGACCCACAGGGTCGTAACAAGGGTACCAAATCAATGTTGTGTCCCCATGAGAGCAGAAAAATGCATACTACAGGGATCTTCAAATCATTGTAATGTTATAAGCCATGAGCTTCATGTAAATTAACAATAAACACACTGGTCAATAAGTTGTTCAGAACACAAAGATGGAAGAAAGGCTTAGCTTTAGCCTACCCATCTTGAGGTCTCTATAGGAGTTATCATAACAGTAGGCCCTGAGGCCATAAGAGCAAGTGTTACAGATGACACACGTGCAGTGATGCTTATGTTGCATGTAACATCAGAACACCAGGGCCGTTTCAAGGAATTTGGGGGCCCCAAGCAAAATGGACATGGAACCACAGCATAGCCATACAATTTAAGTTCAACCATAAATAAAAAATGTTGACAGTGCAAATACTGCTGTTGCATATATATACTGTGCATTATTGCACATTTGAACATTTGACACCACCGTACCATAAAATCCAATGTCAGCTTCTTCCTCATGAATGGAGGATGAAGTTGATGGTGTACCTGGGAAAATAATTGAAAAAAAAATCTGAAATTACCTGTGAAGTACGTTTGACCATTTCACTTTTAGCATATTGGAAAAGGTCATTAACAGCTCAGCTCAGTGAAAGAAATTCACTCTACCTTCATCAGTGGAGGTATCCTTAGGAAGGGCCTGATGGCTGAGAAATTTAAGCAAAGCACCTTGAGGGAGAAAGAAAAGATATGTTAGCATTTCCATATTTTGATATTTAGAAGGGATGCAGCTGCTTTCACAACTACCAATGCTTACTGTAAAAACATCCCATGTTATACATTGACCTAGGCCTACTTGTAGCTTAACATAGCATTTAAGCATTCTGCTGTTTGAGAATTAGACAGACGCACCTGGTGCTTTAAAGACAGTAAACAGCTGGCGTGCATGAATACTGCTAGACATGAATGTTCCAGTCTGCTTTGATGCACGGAATTTATCGTGTGGTTTTCCTAACCCCCATTTGGTAAATAGATTATCACGGTCGAATAGTTAGTATAGCAGAGAAGCTATGCCACTTCCATCAAAACCTATTACAAAGCTATAGCAATGTTATGTCATTAAATACGATAAACAGTGATCATGGGCGTAGATTTAGGGTGGGACGCTAAGGACTAGTCCTAATCAATATTTTAAGATGACAAAATTGTCCCCACCAATATTTTAGCGAATTTATTTGTGCTGCTGATCATTCCGACAGCCAGCAAAACAGTAGGCCTACAAGAAACGTTATCATGATTTACTGAAAAACAGAGGGGGGGGGGGGGAAGGGTTATCTGACATGCACGCTAATGTAGGCCTTCATGCACAGAGAGTGACAAAGCACAGGCTACTGTACTTGTTTGCACAGGCAGTCAAGCGAACGGGTGTGTCAACGGTAAGTTAGGGCTGTCTGCCAATACATAGCCTATCCCAAAAAAGGCCAGAGTAAAACATTGTGATATTCCCTTTGCCCTTCAGCATGTACATGTTTGCCCCTTTTTGTGGTTTGTAGATCACAGCTATGCCACCCAAAAATACGAAGCTTTTTCATTGCAGTCTAGGCAAAATAATTAGCCATACAAACTGGCAACTGGTGACCAGGCTTTCAAATGCGGATTTTACTGTGTAAAATAGCATTAGCTGTCAGGATATTACCCAGGATATTGTCACAGCTAACCTAGCTTCTGTAATGTTTCAACCAAAGTTAGGAGTCATGTTGAATAAGGGTGTACCGCACGGACAGTCACATATAGGCTATAAGTCACCATCACTAGGCTGTTAGGCAGGGTTCTCAAGTTTTGAGCTCAACTTGGAGTGAGATTTGAGATTTGGGCGGGCACTCACTCACTAAAATGTTTCGCTTGTGTGTAAAATTGAATAAAGTAAGTGCATTATTTACTAAGATGAGTGCACCATTTATTAAAATAAGTGCGTAAAACGTGCACACTATGTAGCAAAAGGTGTGCACACATGGGCGGATTATCAGATGTGAAATGGGCCCCCCAGGCACAAATGTGCACACTGCACAGATGTGAAATGGGCCCCCCACTTCAAAAGGTTGGTAACTCAGCTTTAGGTCTGGGTCTGGGGGCATGCTCCCCCTGAAGATTTTTTTTTTAAATAACCCCTTAAATAACTTCTGGTGAGATTTTTGGAAAGAAGCATTATCACTTTGAGACCTTGAATGTGTCATTGTATACATCCTATATCTTGTTTTTGTTTATTTTCCAAGACAGTCTGGGATTTGCACCCATCTAGCATAGCTTATGTCTCTTATGTCAGCCTTTATATCAAGAGGAAACCATTTGTGTTTTTATGTCACCAGGAAGCAATAACTTTTGATATTTAGGTGGGATAGATTGGAATTGTCAAATATAACTAGATGTACCGCATAGCGGTACAAAATATGACCGCCGCTCAGTCCTGTACATCCGTTCGCGAAAATAAATCACACTTCAATTTGTCACCATCTTTTACTCCATCCCCCACTCTTGAAACTTTTGTGTATGCTTGTTTGGCATGCCTGAGTGTGTGTGTGCGGCTGCACAGAAAGTAGCCTACTGGTGCTGAAAAGGTGAATAGATTGTAGACATTGTCTCTAAACAATCACAAGTAGGGCAGTTCATCCATTGCAACTGGATTGATGAAAGGTCACTTACACCTGTAGGCTACATTGTATTTGGGAAAAGCAAAAGGTATCAGCATAATGTTATTTATTTATTTATAAACAAAAACATCTCTGTCAGTTCCATGCCGTTTTCAACAGCTATCAAAAACAAAAGTCATTTTTGGATGGATGGATTTTTTGTGAATGTTTCTTCTTCTACATAAGATTTTAGTCATCTTTAGTTCATGTAATACTTTATTGTCAATGCACAAATTAAGTAACAGTAGTCTGAAACGTTATTGTTAATGCACAAATTAAGTAACAGTAGTCTGAAACGAAATGCTGTTTTACATCTAACCAGTGGTGCAAATAACTGACATGTCCAAATGGGCCTTGATGAAATGCGTCGCTAGACTGTTCATACACATTTTAACAGGTCAAAGTTGAAGAGCTGTTGTCCGTTATTGTTCGTGCAAATATTTCAATTCAATTTATTGTGCTTATATAGCGCCAAAACATTACACATGTATCATGGCGCTTTACAGAATGTAGGCAATCAGAGAAAAAAGAAAAGAGGGAGAAAAGAAAAGGAAGAAAGAAAGAAGGAAGGAAGGAAGGCCCATGGGTAACAGGGGCGAGGAAAAACTCCCTAGAATTGGAGATACATATAGGAAGAAACCTTGAGCAGATCCACGACTCAAGGGCCTGACCCATCTGCCTAGGGTCAATACGGATAGTAAGGTCTATAAACAATGACAAATGCATATGACAGTCAGGTGTGGAGAGAAGGACATGGTGTTTAAAGCACCTGAGGTGAAGGTTACAGAAGGTGGGATGATTACGTATGATAAAGCATAATCATGATTTAGTGAGAGAATGTGCAATAGTCCGGCGTCGGAATTGTCCAGGTCAGCAGACAGGCCAGAATCCGGGCAGAGTTGTCATAGGCAGGTGATGGGGCTGTACGGGCCAGGAATCCAGGTAGGGGGACAGTAATACAGCAGTCAAGGATGGGACTTCAGGTGGGATGGGTAAGAGGAGGGCCAGGCGCACGGATGGTTGATGACTGGTGATGATACAGTAAGGGAGAAGAAAGAGAAATGTAGAATGTGGTTAATGTCAAGAAGTGATCAGTAGTGCTATATATTGTTACAGTAAATCATAGTGAGAATGGGCAAGAGAGGGAGAGTTAAGAGAAAGATGGTAGGAGAGAGAGGAGAGGGGGTTGTTCGGCATGGCACATGAGAAGTCCATGACATCACTATGCTATAGCAGCATAACTAAGGCATGGTGAGGGGTAGTCAACACCAGCGCAGTGACCACCATCTCACGCGCGACTGGGGTGCCAGTCACACGAGGACTCAGGGTGGTCCATTCCAAAATCCCCGAGATGGGTGAAGTTCCACACCGCACCATACCTAACTATGGGAGGCAGTAAAGAGGTATGTTTTAAGTCTAGACTTAAAAATAGGGAGGGTGTCTGCTAATCGAATTGAGGAGGGTGCGCTGAGGGTGAATTGAGGAGGGTGCGCTGATTCATGTTCCCTTGAATTGTGTAACTGAGGTCCATGGCTAGTCTGGCTTTCACCAGACCAAGCTCAATCTTTTAAGAAATCAAAAAATAAATAGCGGGCAGATCAGGCTGGGTTCACCCAGCCTAGTCCACCCGATACTGTTTAATTTTCCGATTGAGATATCCACGCTCTGGCTATTCTAAATGCAAAAATGCATCAGGGAGTTATGACAAAACTAACAAACTAGATCCTAATAGAAAGCTGTTAGCTTCCCTAAGCTGCAGGTAGGCTTATGAGGTAGGCCTACAACATAAATTGTCAATAGGCTATGCTGGCGACACAAATAAAATCTCCTTTGGAAACCAATGGCTTACGCCTTACAGTATCAAGCGGACTTAAACTGCCATATCGTGGCAAAAAGTTGTAATAAAATTCACGCAGCTCCATGAGTCAAGGAAAGCGCGAATGAAGTAGCCACTAAATGGGACCCACTACACAGTAGCTTAAGGTGTGGGGGAGCGCGGGGCACAAAGTAACGCGGGGTTAAATGTAACACGGACTTTTTCCCTATTTGCAGGGGGTTGATCGAGGCATGGTATTTGTCATTTGATCACATTACTATGAGACAGTGTTCCACAAATTTTCAGTCAGTATAGACGTGTTTCCACGTAGATCTGCAGCAAAACACCTTTGAAGACATCAATGTAAATGTCTCCATTACTGAGTTGTGGGTGCAGCTCACTGACTCCAATCTTGTATCATCTTAATAACCGTCTTGTAGGCTAAAAATGAACACCGTTTTGAAACATGTAGCCAACTCATAGCAGGACCTAGCTTATCTTATAACAAACGTGACCCAGCGGGGTTAGTTGTAATGCGCTGTTACAACTAAGCCACTCATACTGTACAATGATGTTGCAATACAAAAATATGCGCGTATTAGTGTTAGTTTAGTTAGTTTTTGTGATGTTTTGCATTTTGCCTCATGTGTTTTCAGGTTTGAGGGCTTTTCTTGGCAGGATTGACCTTGGTTAGACTTTTTGCTTCCATTGGCGCATATTTCTCATGTTATTTCTCCGTATAGAAAATAAAGTCAATTTTCGACACACGTCTGTTGTTAGTTCATGACTTATGTATCATAAATAGTCAGATCCTATTCTATCATACACATTCAGATACATTTATTGAATTAATTTAATTAAAAACAGCCTTTGGGATGAGTGTTACAACTAACCCACATATGGGGCAGGTTGTAACATTTCACCTATCGCCACTCTCGGTGGAATTGTAAAACAACAGTAGCTCCTACAAACAAACTTCCAGTGCATATGTGTAACAGAGATATGTATGTTGCTTGTTAAAAAGTATAACTACTGAAACTCAAATGATTTTAGAATTATTTAGCCATAACCAAAAAGTGTTACTTTGTGCCCCGCGCTCCCCTGTTGCTAAAGCAGCCACAATGAAATGAAGGTGTCATTCGATACTTCACACACAAGTGCTTTTTAATTTCACAGACTACAACTACTGTACCAAGCTGGAATCAAAGCACATCGATCCCCCTCTCACACCCTGCACGCACTTAAAACAAAATAAACAGGCGTCTCAGTCTCACGCATGTAGCCTATAGGCAAAACTGTATCAGACCGGTGTACGTTGGTAAATCTTCCATTGCACAGAATGATTTTTGTAGCACGTGCAACAAATGACAGTCGAAAGATAAAAATTACAGTGCTGCTATCAATTTGCTTGGTATAACCGCATTTATAGTTTTCTACAAATGCAATCAATCAAATTGGCCTCCATCACTCAACCAACGCTAACGGTAACATTACCTAGGTCCTTATTGATATTATAAGATTAACGTACCTGCAGTAAAAACCAAGCATATCCGATAAACATCCTCAGATGTATTTCGGCTTCAAGAAGAAATGGAAATTACATTTCATGTGAACATCATCCTATCCTTATTAGACGTTCTCTGCGGTAAACTACACTCCTTGTATGAGGCGTCCATTGTTTTTCCAACCCACTTTTAACTTCCAACAAAATTACGTATCACTGCAACAATGTGCCATCTAGTGGACAAACGACTACTTATCGCCAATACTGGAAATGCAGCCATGATGATGATGATGAATATTTATTTTGGCTTTCTTTTAATCCTACTGAATTTGTAATTATGTATCGGCCTTTCTGATAGTATGTGGGTGCCTGTGTGTGTGTGCATGTGTATATGTGTGCACCGCCATCTACAGGCCAATGTACAGTCACTTAATGTACACATAACCTAATTTTTTTAGACCCCCCCCCCCCCATGGATGAAATTCTACGAAACTTGGCATACCCCCAGAGAATGCCAGGTCAATCATACACATACCATTGCAGTTCTGAACATCTTAACTGAAGATAGAGGCAATTAAAGCAGAATAATATTGCATTTTCATTTTTTACGGGGGGGGGGTGCAAATCACAAATGAGTGATTATGGGCCAGATTGATGTGGGCCCTTGAGACCAACATACCATACCATAAAAGATTCTTCATCCTCAGTGCCACGGTTCAGGTAGGGGCCCAGCGGGGGGGTGGCCCCTGGGGACGAAACGAAATTTTTCCGTAAAAGTCTAGTGGGGCTACATACCCAACCAAATTTCATGTGCCCCGGTGGTTCGGTGTCCCGGGTATCGTTGACCAAAAATTCAGGAAGTAGATGACGAGAAAAAAAGAAAAAAAAAAACTTTGACAATCCCTATATGACCGCTTCGCTAGCTTTGCTAGCGGCGGTCATAATAATCTTGACGGTGGGATATTCTATGGCTCACCAATTTACGAGATATATGTACTGAGTGAGACAAATATTTTATTTATTAGGCTAATTGTTTTTTTTTTTTCACTTGAGTAGCCTATTGCCACTGAACCATTGGATCAAGAATGCATGCCGAGACCAACTTTTTATTTTTTATAAGGACAGCAAGTTCATTATTTTGGGTTGCTATTACATTATGGTGGTTGGCAGCTCATTGTCTGCAGCAGTCCTGTATCTTTAGAAAAAAAATAATATATGTAGTAGCCTATACTCGCTCAAACACTCATTGATAATAAGCTAATTTTATTCATTGTTAACATGGTCCATGGAGGCTCAGACGGGTGAAAAAAGTAGCCTACATAGCATAACAACATCCACATGCAATAATACAACGACAACGTCTACAATGACCTATTCATTTGGACAACTTGATACAGCCCTATACAGGCTAAAGTTACCTTTAGTTTTGTTCTAGCGTAACGTGACGTCTGGCTTTAGTGCAGTCTAACGTTCTGACAAGCACACCAATTGCCTACCTTGTTCTTGTCTATCTGGAATAACTCCTAGCGTTGCTGCCTCCATCCTTTCTGTTTTCGTTGTTTAAAACTTGTGATATCCATGATGAGTAGTAATATCCATGATGAGTATTGAGTTCGTGAATTAGCTCAACATTGTGTGCTGATAACCATATATAGATAGCCAGTAAAAGAAAACAACAAGTAGCCTATTGCGTGCCTGCGTGCGTATTCTCTCTCCTGCTCAAACAAAATGTGTTCACTAACTTTACGTAATAGAAAATGGTAAATAGCCTAATGGCATGCAGCTAATGGCATACTGTGCATAGTTGGGAAGGTATGGTAGGCCAATTTGGTGTGAATACACACACACACAAGGGAAATTTTCTCTCGCTGTTGAGTAGCCTGATAGTACGCACAGTGCGTACGGACGTACAGGCGCGCCTGGTGATAGGTCGTATAAAATGAACGTTGCTGATGTCTGGGTTACACAAAGCTACAACGACACTTCATTATGTTTTCTTAATGACCGACAGTTTAGTTTAGTAAAGTAACAATCAGTAACAATCCATGCTATGTCTGAGAGGCAATCCGAGATCCGTACTGAAACCAAGGGGTCATCAGGTAGAAAGGATAGATAGAGCTGTGTGTCGTCTGCATAGCAGTGGTATGAGAAGCCATGCGAACGGATAATCTGTCCCAAGGAGGTGGTGTAGATAGCAAAGAGAAGGGGGCCCAGCACTGAGCCCTGGGGGACCTCTGTGGTGGGATGGTGAGGTGCAGATAGCTGACCAAGCCATGATACTTTAAACGAGCGTCCTGTGAGGTCAGGAGAGAGCAGAACTGGAGATTCCCATGTTAGCGAGTAGAGAGAAGGATGCGGTGATTAACCGTGTCAAAGGCAGCCGATAGCCAATATCAATATGATGTAATCAAATTACTAAATATGTTTAGCTATTAATAATCATGCAGATCATAAAATACTATAATTATCAATATACATTTATAGTTTATATGAATTCCAAAATATGAAAAAGAAACCTATGACAACCATCACTTTCTATGTGTGTGTGTGTGGAGGGTCAATTAAATTCTATGATTGCCACTGATGTAAATGATCTCACAAACCAAATCAAATTTTAAAAAAATTGCAATAGTATCGAAATCGAGATTCTTCACTTGCTATTGGTATTGAAACAATAATGTTGGTATCGTGACAACAGGAGTTGTGGATGTGTCCCCACCAAAGCTGAGACCAAACCTACGCCCTTGACAGTGATTCTGGAACAGATCTGCGTCTTCCTTATCCCGTTAATACACATATTACAGTACTGTATGTAACCATATTCTGTCCGTTCGAAAAAAACACTGTTCTAGTTTGTTACAAGCAGCATGGGCTGTCAGGCAGGTAGTTAACATAAACATTTTTTGCTAGGCTAGCCTTCCTGCTGCGACATTACACCATTTGTACAAGACAAGTAGAGTTATTTTATCCAGTGTAATTTATCACTTACCACTATCTTGTTTTTTCTTGTCATCCTCTTCCTTTCTCTTCTTTCTTTTCTGGCTTCCGGACGCATAACTCCGCTTCATTACGACTGCCGAGGTTTTATATTTTCGCGGCAGCAGAGATCACAAACCTGGCTGGCTGGCTGCTGTCAGTGACTACTGAGAGGGGCCCCCTTGAGGGGGATCCCGGTATTACCGGTAACAGTGTCGTTGCACTTTACTGCATTGACTATCAAAGGGGCGCTCACAGTTTGTCGTTGCATTTTATTCTTAACCAGTCGTTGTCTTGGGGCCCCTGGCGAGCTCGGGGCCCCAAGCAATTGCTTGGTTTGCTTGCCTTCTAGCGACAGGCCTGTGTGAACCCATTGGACGTCAGGATAGCCCGTCCCTTTAAAGGGAAACTTGGCAGGATTTCCCCCTCTGCTGGAGAAATTGTGCATTATGCTATTTCAAACTGTGGGAAAAGGTAACAATAAAGCACATGGATTTGTTTACAAGCTAGCGAACGGTTAGCATAAGTTTGGCAGAACTATGTGGATGTTACAAGGTAAGAAACACGATTTAAAACGAGTTTCTTGTTTCTCACTTCTCTTTCCGGGACGGTAAGTCTCAATGTTGCAAGGTTGGTTTTCCGCCTGGGGACGCTAGGCGCAGCGGGGAAAGTCACCATTTTCACCGGAACAGGTCATTTAACCATCCGAATGATTTCTAAACGGGTTTATTACGTTGAAATAGTTGCCAAGTTCCCCTTTAAAAGTGGCTGACGTCATTCAGCTCTTGCTCGCTCGCTCTTGCCGCACTTCGCTGCCACTAGGGCCAGCCTCGGGCCTTTCCCGTGTAACCACCGTAATTTTTCCACTCCCTGGGGTGAGAGACCAGGAGTGAGCGCCTGGCTGCAGAGGCCTACTTTGTAGGCCTTGTTTTTCGTAGTGGCTTATAGACTGTTTTTCCATACTTTTTTTTTGGATTAATAAATACACAATATTTGTACGTTTTGTGTCTGCCCGTTTTTGTTATGTCCCACAAGCCCTAGACCGGGATGTAACACCCTGCGGTGCATTTATGAATTGTACGCTGTGGTAATGAACCCTTTGGTAATAATATATTTGTCACAGGGTGTGGGCGGGTCTGTTCAGTACCCTAAGGACTATTTGAAAGAGGCCTACAAGCTTGTGCGTGAACGAGGAGGCGTCTGCATTGCAGATGAGGTAGGTTTCTTTATGTTCATAGTTTTAGTAATTAGACTAAATACAATTTAACAGAATAACAACAATAAGTATAAATATATACAAACCATGACTCTGTCCTTAGTAGTACAAGGTTATTTTGTATTTATGGGGAGGGGTAGCCTGACGAGCCAGACCCACATTAAAATGTAGGGTCTGGGCACTCACCGTTCGCAGTGCATAGTCCGAGGGGCGGGATAATCAGTTGTCTTTCAAATTCCCTCTGCACGCAATAGGACAGCGGCAGTGCTATGAGTCCCATGCGTTTCCCACCAGCGGAGCTAGTTGGCTAGTTCAAACGTTTGCCAACTTAATAAAAGCTTAACTCGTGTCACACTGTTCGCCAACAGCAACATATATCTTATTTGTTTTCAAGTAGCAGGGAATTCAAGCCAAACCGTTGCAACTCTGCCATCAATCATTATGTTAAACCCACCTAACGACTCTATACACGATTTCATTGGCCTGATTGAGTTTCGATTTCTGGAGCTCACAAGCCAACGGAGTGTTGCTAGACTAGCCCTGGCAGCAAATGTAATTTGCTGCCGCTAGGGGCGCGTCTAGATTTCTAGGCTAGGGCAGGGGTAGTCTGGGGAGGTATATATTTTATCTTTATTTTATCTTCTTATTTATTCACATTTTAAACTTTTATTCTATAACTTATTATTACACTAGTATGTGATAGCGCAGTTGGAGTGGAGTCAGGAGTTCATTTCACTGCTTGTTGTAGGCCTATCACTATGCATGTGACAAATAAAGAAACTTGAAAGAAACTTTTTGAAGATCCCTGAACTATTGCTAGAATGAAGAGCATTAGGTAAATCATTCCTCCAACAAGCAATCTCAGAAGAGGTTTGACTGTGACCTTTTAGTGCTGATGGAAGGCCCACATGCAGATGCTTATCAGAGGAGGGCCCACATAGCAGACACTTCTTTATAGTATGTTCCTGCATACTGTACATGCATATCTGTAGGTCTTCATTCAGACTTTTCATGTACTTGTTGACACATATTCCTGAAAATCAGAACTATTACAAAACCATGTTAATATTTGATACAAACAGTATACTGCCTTTTTGTTCTACTGTGTCATTGGTTAACATGGCCGTTATATATTGAGTGTTATTTTCACTACCATTCAAAAGTTTGGGGTCACTTAGAAATGTCCTTGTTTTCATCATTAATGTTGGAAAGTATACAGTATACAGAAGTATACAGAAAGTATACAGATGCCCATTATCAGCAACCATTCATCCAATGTTCCAAAGGCACATTCTGTTTACTAATCTGATATAATTTTAAAAGGCTAACTGAGAAAACATTGGTCTATAATGGAGTGGAAAGAAAGTGACCCCAAACTTTTGAACGATAGTGTACATTTGTTCGATTTTCCATTGTTCAAAGTGTACGCATTCTTTGTAGGCTCAGATAGTCCTGTGTGTGTCCCTCAGAACGAGGAAAACGTTATTTTGTTTTTTTCTCCCAACCCCTGACCGTCAGGTCCAGACTGGGTTTGGACGTACAGGAAGCCACTACTGGGGATTCCAAGGTCATGGTGTTATTCCAGATATGGTTACCATGGCAAAGGGCATAGGTAATGGATTTCCAATGGGGGCAGTTGTCACAACTCCAGGCAAGCCTTCAATTTAAGGATGTTTCTTTTCATGAAACAACATCTGCTGTAATTTGTTTTATTTTCTCACGGTGGTATACTAAATTGTAAGAAATACATACCTAACTTACGCAGCACTTGTCAAACATGGAAACATCTCTACCCTTTATAATCCACTCTGCAGTCCACTCATTTGATGAAACGTAATCAAAGGCAAATGCTACAATTTAAGTATTAATCACATTCCTCTCATTATTGCAAACAGATGTTTGCACCTCATCAGCTACTCAGGGGATTGATGAGCAAGGACATACCGGCAGGGGAGGAGGAGGGAGAGAATAGACAAAAGCAAGAGATATTTTGAAGGTCTTAACTGGAAGGACACTGTCGATAAGGAATTAAATTGTAACTGCTGCTCAGTGAGACATGCTGGTGCCTACTCCTGTTTTGAGAGTGCTGCAAGTTTAGTCTAAAGAATACCCTGTCCGAATGGGTCTGCTGTATTCTCTTTTATGTCAGCCTGACCGTGTTCCCACTACTAAGTTGCACTTTCTTTTATTAAAAAAGATCAGGGTTTTTGGAAGTTGTACACTCAGGGCAGGCTTCCTTTGTCATTTTGTTGGTCTCTTAGATTTTCTAAGACTTTTTCCCTGAAGGAAGCCCATTTCAGCCTTTCCTGAGTGCCTTTGCCTCTGAGTCACTTTGCTCCTCTTCTTTTCAGAGATTGCCAGCTCATTTGGAAAAGGAGTTCACTTCAACACATTCGGTGGCAATCCAGTGGCATGTGCCATCGGCTCCTCAGTGCTTGATGTAAGTTCAGTGTTTAATGACATCTTTTCAACATTATCTCATTCTTTTCCTGAAAATGTAAGTTGTCATGAATATAATTATGTTCTTTTGAGATTCACAAAAAACATAACTAGTCTGTTTGTCTTTCTCAGACAATAGAGGAAGATGGAATCCAAAAGATAAGTGCTGTTGTTGGCACGTATCTGCTGGAAGAACTTGCAAAGCTGCGTGATAAGTATGAAATCATTGGTGATGTACGTGGCAAGGGACTCATGATTGGCATTGAGATGGTCAAAGACAAGGTAAGTGTAGTTCAACATGATTCCTTATGTTGCATATTATCAAAACAACGTAACAGACAAATGAAAGAACATTTAATTTACATTTACAGATGATGTAACTCTCTGAGCAAGTTTTAATGCCTGTGTGTCCTGTGATTTCCCAGAAAGGCACTTTTTGCAGTGTGGTAGATATTTTCACCTTAAATTGATTTTGTGCCCTGCTTGCTGCTGTTATAATACATGCCTATTTTATTTTCTACGTCATGCTTGATAGCTCTGTCAACCATATGGTTTGTTGGAAACAGGTGACTTTGGTATAGCAGTTGTCATAGGCCAAGGTTTAGGCATAGTTAAAGGAACCGTATGTAAGATTGTGGCCAAAACTGGTACTGCTATCACTTTCACATTACTGTAGAATGGTGTATCCCCTCCCCCTCCCTCCTGAATGGAAGAGCTGGCAACCCGGATGCCGAAACACTACTGACTTCGTGATTAGTAGATAGGTGGAGGGTGGCGCATCAGGCCAAAACACAACATGAGAACATCAACATCAGTTGAGGGCTGCAACCTTAACTTTTTAAATGACAATATCCTGGCCGGGCTACTGTTGTCAGTGATATAAGTATTTGAAATGAACATGATTTCTTAATGTCTAGTGGCATATCAGGGACATTTTATGATTAATTGAAATACATTTCTTACATACGGTTCCTTTAATGCCAGTGAGAGAGCGACCTTTCTGAACCTTCACTCATAACTCGCATGCAGTGCGTTTGGGTGTGCCTGTGTACCTGACAGAATGCGATTGGAGGCAAGTCATGGCAGCACTGTTACAGTTAAAGATTAACCACGATGGAAACAGCACCTCTGCACCTCCCATATGCAGGCCTCAACACGACCTCTATTTGCCCTCTGCTCACTCAGGCAAGCCGTGACCCTCTTCCCCCTGGTGACGTGGCTGAGATCTTTGAGGGCGTCAAAGATATGGGAGTTCTTATTGGGAAAGGAGGCGTGTATGGACAGGTAGGCTGGTTTTCAGCAGTAGCAGAGCTACCATTAAGCCGTCAGCATATCTACAAACTAGCACACCCAAAGGACCACCCATCTGGTCACCCAGCCATTCTCGCATGGTGCAGTCTGTATGCAATTCTTTAACCTATCAAACTGAAATAACCCTGCGTTGGAGATTAGCTAATGAGTATGCAACCCGTCTGTCTCTGGACACTAGTATTAATGCAGATATCAGCAGGGTTTTGCAGGTTGACAAATGTTGTGATTTAATGTATTGCATACTGTGGTGGAAGAGTGCTTGTGTGCAACAGACCATTCAGTCTCTCACAGCAGACCATTTCCCTACAGACCTTCAGGATCAAGCCCCCCATGTGCATCACAAAAGAGGATGCTGATTTCTTCCTAGCTGTTTTCAATCAGGCAGTGGTCAACTTCATGGAGAGGAGATGAATGCCCCAGTGAGACTGGAATGAGACCTGGTTTGGACACTGATTTCTCCAGCATAGATATGGTGTGGCATGGGATTACTGTTTATAAAGCTTGATGTGAAGTCCTAGCACAGCTGTAAGGTGCATGCTACACTACTGACCGGTGATTTGGTTTTAATGTCAGGGCAGAATATTTTAATTTCAGGATCCATGATGGAAATTAAATTTAGCCAGAATTTGTGACTTTCAGTAACAGACTTATACTACATACGCATCTACAGTCTGTATTCACCTGAAATCATATTTACATTTTTTTTTTATCTTTAAAATCAAAGATTGAATTCGATATTAGAAGAATATCCAGTCTCTTGGCTCACAGCAGAATATGCTCTTTAAACCTGGCACCAGAACACCCATCTCACAGGAAACACAATAACTAAGCTATTAATGTAAAGCAGTCCTAGGGTAAAGTTCATCAGCACAGTAGGCTGAGATTACAGTCCAGATTAAGCTATTTTCTGTTAGTCTCAATAGGAGCGAGGCTGTAGCATCTGCATCTGGAAGAGGTTACTACCCTTCCCCCTACCCCAACTCTTTAGATTGATTATCTTTCAACCAGCATCCAACACTAAAGTGCCTTTCATTTGGACTCTGCGGGTAGGTGGAAAACAATTAAACAAATGAATAATGAATGAATTAACCTAAAACACTAAACTGTTTTGAAAACCTTGATGCACTGTTTATTCAATAAACTGCCTGACATTGTTTTTTACAAAGGCATCCTATCTAACTATAAAACAAGGCATCTGTCTTTTGCATATCTCTTGAACTGTTCATCCAACTGACTGACTCCACATTTGGGTCTATTGCTGGGGTCCAGAGTGAGAGCTGTGCTGACTAATACGGTGATTGATTCTGTAAGCTGTGTGCCTACGTTTTATACTGCTGCTGCCGCCCAATAATTACAGCACCCTCTGCACTTATTGGCACACCTCTTAAAATTGACTAAAATGCGGTATAGACCCTTTCAAGAGAGTTCCATTATCAGCATCATAGGTGGCCCCACAAGGCTTCCGTTTTAACATTCCATATGTTATCTTAAAGGGACACCAGGCAAGCCTGATACTTTTTCTCTACGAAACTCCCCCTCACTCAGTCTGAAGCTCATTTCCTTTTCTTTGCGTCTTCCGTCAAGGGTTTTCACTGCTTCTTCGCCGGCTCTGCCATAATACACACGTTTGAAACAATCTCTAGCGTTTCATTAGCCTGCCTCTGTCCCTGAAGGACATTTACCCCTCCCACCTCACCCGCAAGGCGACCACAATTGTGAGTGATGCAAGTCACCCCGCTCACAATTTGTTTGATCTACTGCCCTCTGGGAAGAGGTACAGAAGCCTGCGCTCCCGCACCACCAGACTCACCAACAGCTTCATACACCAGGCTGTTAGGATGCTGAACTCTCTCCCCCCTCAGCTACATAACATCCTGGACTTTGGACCCACAATGGCTGCCTTGCACTACTCCACTTGTACACTTGCACACTTTGCAACTTGTTATTGCCTTGTTGTCCCGAAAACACTTCTGAACACACTTCTGCTGCTCTTACATAACTTGCACCTCTATGCCACTTGCATACTTAGGTCAAACAGAACTACCGCAGCCATTTATTGGCCTGACTTTTGCACTATTATATTGACTGTCTACTGTATGCACAACTGCACAATCTCAACCCAAATTTTGCTGCTCTTATTTCTTCATTGTATGTGCCTTCTTATTTACTTTTTATATTGTTTACTTGAATGTTATGTTTGTCTGTGGACTTAATTGGTAAAATATGTCTTGTCTCCACCGTGGGATAGTGGGAAACGTAATTTCGACCTCTTTGTATGTCTTGACATGTGAAGAAATTGACAATAAAGCAGACTTTGACTTTGACTCTGTGCTGTAAACTGATCCTGCTTCGGTCGGGTAGGATACACCGAACTTGCAAGTAGGATATTCTTCCTACAGGCAGTAGGGGCGGACGAGAGAGCCTTCATTCGCCCAGTAATGAGTCATTTAACCATATACCGACTTACGAAGATGATTAATTAACACGAAAATGTTGCCTGGTGTCCCTTTAATGCAGAGTAAGTAGATTGGGAACCAAATAGAACATTCAAGCATTGTTTTTGTTTTTATTGTTGAAAGGGTCTATACAAAATCATCTTTTGGTTATCTTAGTCTCAAAATGAAAACAAGGATTTTCACCTGAGGATTTTTCCTCATTGTGTTAATTTTGAGATTTAATGTTAAAATGCCAATAAATGCCAGTTAAAATGCCAATAGATGATTTTATATATATATATATATTTTTGCTTACCTTTACCAGAGGTGCCAATAAAAGTGGAAAAGGCAACAAGCATCCTTTCATCAACAATGCCTGAGTGAAATGAGATGAAGCTCAAAAGCACACACCCCTCTGACAGGTCCTCTCTACTTCAATTTGTGTAATTAAGCTAATTAGCATAAATTGGCATAATCACCTATATTGATCATATTTTAGGAGCTGCTTGACCAAAATGGACAATGTTAGTATGTTTTTAGGGGTTACTGAAGATGCTGAGTCCATATCTGACATTTTCAAGATTCAAAATCACTATTTAAACATGGTTTGGTCACATTCTTACTCTCATTAAGCTGATTTTGCTGAGTTTTTGGGGGCGATTTAGACAGATTTTTGGAGGATAAAAATGTTCAGTGTTCAGGACTAATTTGGATCAAGTTATTTCTGAATTCCACAATAATTTTGGAAATAGCTATTCACTGGCCCTCTGCTGTGACTTACAATTGAGTATCAAAGGGAAGAACTACCCTCTACTAATCCTCCTCACTGTCCTCATCCATGGTCCTGTCACCATCTTCTCCACACTCTTCATCCCTGTCCTGCTGCTATTTTTGCAGTGTAAATATATTGCCACATGTAACATCACCACTGCCTTTGCAGAAACAATAATTAGTACAGGCCAGGCCTGCAGCTACACAGCTGCACTTTCCAGATACATGTATAGACAGTTTTAACCCAGCTTTGCAGTTACAGCTGATAACATCTAACAAATCAGGACTTGAATCGAGGGTGGGCGAGTTTCCAAAGCAGCACTTGTAGATGGGCACGTTTTCCATGGAGGAGCAAGATGCGTTCTGTAGGAGACAGTGTCTTCAGTGCTGGAGGAGTCAGAAGTGGGAGACCTCACCGCCAGGGATGGATTACTGCACGGGCCTACCGCGCCCAGGCCGAGGGGCCTAATGGGTCAGGGGGCCCTGAAGCCCAAGCCTTTGCATGGAATCATTGCCTCAATATCAACACAGGGCAGCCGTGGCCTACTGGTTAGCACTTCGGACCTGTAACCGGAGGGCTGCCGGTTCGAACCCGGACCAGTAGGCACAGCTGAAGTGCCCTTGAGCAAGGCACCCAACCCCTCACTGCTCCCCGAGCGCCGCTGTTGATGCAGGCAGCTCACTGCGCCGGGATTAGTGTGTGCTTCAGTGCTCACGGAATCAAAAGAGTATATATACTTAACACATCAGGATGTAGGCTATGAATCTGATTGAATTTAGTATTGGCCATCCCCAAAATTCACCAGAATACAGGAAATCACATCAAACAAATTAAAACATTTCTGAGGTAGGACTCCCAAACCCACCTTCCACATTAGTGGAAAAATTAGCAGGGGGCCCTTAATACATCTGGGCCCAGGGGCCCGAAAGTTCATAATCCGTCCATGCTCACTGCTAGGTGGAGGCCCAAGCAAGAGGATCCGAAGAGAGCCCTTGTAAGGGGTACTGAAAAGCTTACAAAGGCCTTCAGTAGAAGCCGCGGGAGGAGACCAGCTGTCGCCTGGGCCTGGCTACAGGAGGAGTGCTTGCCTGAGGAGGGTCTCGATGCAGTGGCCACGGTGGAGAAGGACTTCACGCAACCGGGAGAGCGGCCTGAGGAAGCGGCCTTGGAAGAGGAGGTGGTGACGCCGGCCTGGGCGCGGACTTCACCGCGAGAAGACCTGGAGCCCCTGCCCCCGCCGGGCGGCTTTAGGCTGGAGTTGGCGGTGGCCCTGTCTGCGGAGCAGAGCAGAGGTGAAGCAGCAAGGAGGTGGTGCCTTGAGGACGGACGGTTGGCGGAGCCGTGAGGCACGACGGTTGGGCAGCTTCGGCGGAAGGGCCCTCTGAAAAACTGAACTCTAAGCCTTTGGATGCGTGTGGGAGGCACCATGCTATGCGGGCGCCTGTTCCGAGTTGGCCTGTTCGCCGGCGCTCTTTAGAAAAATAAGGGGGAAAAAAAAAGTTTGTTGTGTGAAATCCGATGGCACGAACCAGAGAGAAGGTCGAGGCCTTGGCGCGACCGTGGCGGAGTGGAGCGGCCGGGAGCAGCGGAGGACAGCTCCGCGGCTTGGGGATGGCAATGGCTTGTTGGGGGAGCTGTGTAACGTCAGTGTGCTGGACTGTGCTGAAGATTCCCACAATGTTTTGCGCTGAGGATTCTGGGAGAACTTTGGGGTTGTTATTATGTGTGCTTGTGCCTGTATGGTGTGGCTGCGGCCGACCCCATGTGTGTAAGGTGCGAGTGTTCTTGACTTCCCTAGCGTGTGCTATGTTCTGTGCCTATGTCCCTGCTCCCGACCTTTAATTGAATTAAGTTGAATGATCATCTCAATACTTCCCAAAAGGGCTTGTCCCAAGGAGAACAGTATTACCTTAAACACACATGAGGAAACTGAACAGTCCAATCAGTAGACTATGATAAGCTAGCCAACTATGCTACTTTGTTTACAATATTTCCAGGCTTCAACCAGTGATTTTGAATCTTAAAAATGTCAGATATGGACTCAGCATCTCCAGTAACCCCTAAAAACACACCAACATTGTCTAGCCTGGCTAGCGCCACCACTTCTCAATGAGACGTGGTCTGGGAACCAAACGTTAATTTTCTCGTATTTGAAAAAAATGCCCAGATCTGTTTATTGGGTGCCACGGATGTCTATCAAATGCGTCTGTGCATAGCTCATCATTGTCTTGCTTTCCCCGTTGTTCTGTGATTGGTCCCCTATCTCAGGCGAAAAGTTGCTCCATGGTCTCCAGGCTGCCTTAGCAGCGTGAATCAAATCGCGCGCAAGGCAGCATGGGAACACCCAGGCTAAACATTGTCCATTTTGGCCAAGCATCTCTTACAATATGATCAATATAGGCGATTATGCTAATTAGCCCAATTACACAAATTGCCCAACATATGCAAATTAGCATCCGGCAGTTTCTGCATGCTGGGAACCCATACTATATATTTCCATCATAAAATGTTGGTGTACTCAACATTTCCGGGTCCACAATGGGGCTCTATGAGCCGTCAACCGGACTATTACGCTATGGTTTCATAAATGTTTTGCTACAAAGACTGTGATGTCCTTGCTGATAATGTTGAACCTGTGTATAGAGGACTGATTGTAGTACCGTATGCACATGGAAATAAAATCCTGACAATTTCAGTCACATTTAATTTAAAACAAGTTTGGATAGCCATCATTCACATGACTCATAGAGCCACTCCCACAAAAAAAGGGGGGGGGGGGGGGGGGGGTAGTGTTCATAACTGAAAAAGTATTTAGTCCGAGTCAATGTAGCCATAGCTATCTGTTTTTCCTCTTCTCTTTCCTGCTCTTGCCTGCTGTACTGGCATCAGAGGAGAGTGCACTGGCGTGTCCTGTCGTCTTCAAGTGGTCGAACAGTTTGTTCCTGGATGAGAACTCAAACTGACAGGTCACACAACGAAGGTTCAGCTCCTTCTGTAAACAGAAGAGATCATAGAACAGACAAAACAGATGTAAGGAACATACATAGACGACACAAACAATTCTACATGACGTCTATGGAAATAACAACATTCCACCAAACAGAGGGATAATCTCTTTTGTAACTAGGCCATTTGATCATGTAGTCTATGTTTGGATCATAGGCATGATGATTCATTCATGGCTTCATAAAATATCAACATATCATGTTGCTTTTTTCTACCATTGGCCCAAGTACCATTTAGGGCAGCCGTAGCCCACTGGTTAGCACTCTGGACTTGTAACCGGAGGGTTTCCGGTTCAAGCCCCGACCAGTGGGCCGCGGCTGAAGTGCCCTTGAGCAAGGCACCTAACCCCTCACTGCTCCCCGAACGCCGCCGTTGAAGCAGGCAGCTCACTGCGCCGGGATTAGTGTGTGTTTCACCTCACTGTGTTTACTGTGTGCTGAGTGTGTTTCACTAATTCACCGATTGGGTTAAATGCAGAGACCAAATTTCCCTCACGGGATCAAAAAAGTATATATACTTAGTAGTGACCAGTATTCTACCATTGGCCCAAGTAGTGTGAAATAAATCTAAAAAAATAAAAAATAAAAGTAGAATTGCACATAGCAAGAAGCTGGTCTGAGGGCAGATCTGGCGTTGTGCTCATCTCACAGTTTTCACCATTTTTATCAAAAAATATTTTGAAAACAATCAATGGTTTAAAGTTTAAAATATGATGGTCGAAAGTGGGCCAGAGGTGGCGATCCGATATCTGGAAATCGGATCTCATTATGGGTTTGTGTTCACAATTTGGTCCCCCTCACTTTCAAAATATGTCCTGCGCCCCTGACACAGCCTACGCTTCTTCTCCGAATTCGCACAGAGCTCACAATATCATATCCAAAAAAGTTAAACGGATTGGCCAACCTCATCAGCTGTCTCGATTGTGTCACTATAATCCAACTTTTAGACCGTTATAGTCCTCCATACGTGTTCTTTTTTTTAAGCAAACGCCCGAGACAAGCGTTTAGCTACAACATAAACAAAGCGAAACTCATGGCTGACGTAGGCCATCTTCTTGAGCGGTCACTGATTGAGACACAGAAAGTTCTCAAGAACACTATTAGGTCTTTAAACATTTACCATCGCACACATTAATTCATCGGACCTAATATTTGTAGTTGCCTTAAAAAAGGAAAAGCAAAGGTGATAGTCCTAGTCCTCCCCCTCCTATTATCGGATCTGCATCGATCTCAAATATGACATTTCTAAAATCAAATTGACGGAAATCCATCGTCCGACGGAGAACTTTAATCCTTGCAAATAGGTGTTGGAGAGTGTTGTATACCTCAGGGGCTGCCTCCTGAGTCCCTTGAGACTTGCTGACCTTCTTGGAGTCCTTTCCTTTCTTCGCCTTGGTTTTCATTGAGCTGGCAAAATGAACACAGAAACAGAAAAGCTAGTGAAATGGTGGTCACCACAGGATGAGTTTCCCATTTCCGTCTTCCCTGTACACTGAAGACCAGTTCATTTCCATGGTTCATTCCAGTGTATGCATAAGTGGACTACAAATGCAGACAGTGCAGAAGTTAGATCGTAATGCTTCAAGTGTCGAATTGAAAATAAAAATCCTTCTCCTCATCATATCAAACTATATGAGCGCCAGAGGTCACTATGTTTTGCCGAACTTCAAGTATTTATTAAATGACTGACATAATTCCCCCACTGCTTTGAGGTACATTTGTGTTCCCTTGTAATATCTTTGTGCTCCCTCAATAGTTTTGCATTCCCTCACCATACTGTTGCCTTTAAGAGGGAGTGCAAATATAGGTCAAAAGCAATCTCACCCTATCCTTTCAGGGTCTCTATAGAAATATGTGAAAAACTGATGTTATTCCTGTACACTCTATGGATTTGGTCCTGAAATGCTGTTTTCAGTATAGAATACACAGGAACATAAGTATTTTATTTTATACCTTAATCACTGCTTGACAAGAGCAGCAGGTTACATTTTAAGAAGCACAATCTAAAAGCTTGCAGTGCAAATGAGTCTGACAGCACAGCGCACCTTTTATTGTTTGTGGCCTCAAGCCCCTCTGGGCTCATTTCCTCTGAATGGTCCTCACACGGTGGAGGAGCGTCCTCAGCAGCGCCAGGCTGTGCAGCTGGTGGATGTGCTGCTGATGGCTGTGCTGCTGGTGGCGGTGCTGCTGACGGCTGTTCTGCTGACGGCTGTTCAGAGCTACACTCTGGGGGCGGACTGGGGACCTTCTCTGGTTCTTCAACAGGTTGCTAAAGGAAAGGGAGGATGACGGAAGAGGTTGCAATACAAAAAGAAAAAAAAAGGGAAAGATGGTAGAGAATAGAGGTGGGCAAACTAGAAGATGAGTAATGACAACATGAGAATTGTTTACTAAAGTCATTTACTGACAAACATGATTCCTTGCACATCACTTCAGCTTTTTGTGTCACTCACCTGGGACATTTTCTGCTGTCTCTTCTTCTTCTTCTGCTTCTTGGACAGCCTGCATGTTTGCAAAACAATTATGGTTAAAGTACACATTATGCTGATGTAGGGTTAAGAATGAAGGCATCTCTGTGTTGTGAGAATGGCACCAGCCCAAAGCAAAGCTCCCATACTTCTGCCGGGGAATGTCCTCCTCCTCCTCCTCGTCCTCCTCATTCTCCCCCTCTTTTCCTCCTCTCTCCCCAGAGTTTGCGGTCAGAGACTCATCCTCCTCCTCAAGCTGTTGCCTTAGCAACGCCACCATCTCTCTGTGTTTCTTAGACTTTTCATGGTTTTTCATCCTGCCGGCAAGCAAGGTAGTGTGCTTAGAGAGGAGTCCAATAAATGAAACATCGCATAGATCAAGACCATTAGACATCAAGTCTTACAAGTATGAAAAATATTGACAAATGACAAATTTAAAATCTGACAAAGGCTGCAGTCGGATAGTCTTTTTGTTTAGGAAGATTCCAGAATAAGAGCTGTTCAGGGTCTCTAAATACTTAGGAAAGGTGCTTCAACGCTTCTTTTCAAATCTCTTTTAGCATATGGTACAATGAAGCATCCGTTACAAAAGGTAAGGTGATTGTAACGCCCCACAATTCCTAATGACAGGTAAAAACAACAGGTCAATAACACCCGCCTTCCCATAATTACATAGCCTAGTGTACATAGAGTCGGCGTCCCTCATTTAGAATTTATCTTCATATCTTTCCTTAACCTCATAATGTTTTCTATTGAGGCCAAGGGAAAGTGGATAGAATAAGATAATAGGATAGAATATCCAAATGCAGCCCAATTTTACTGAAGAGGGGTCATGAAGCGCATGATGATGTGGTTGGACACATCTGCGCCATCTTCACAGAGACACTGTAGAGAACAGGATTCACATGAAGGCTTTTGAGTGATGGGACATCCTCTTTCATTACCCTGCTCATGGTTATATGATGGCAATTTTCTTTGCCTCAGGAGTGACTGAATATATTACTCACGCTTTATCTGATTTGAAAGATTTATCGCAGGCTGGACAATATAAGCAGTCATCAAAATCGTCCATTTCCTCTATCTGGACAGCATCTACAAAAGAAATGACATAAACTATAAGTAGACATGACAGTCCCATAAGTCTTGCATATTCTATTGTAGGCAACTATACTGATCAGGTCTAACCCAAAGTAATTTCCCACACAATTCCATTGATAAGATGACCCTTCACCAAGCCGTGTACGATACATTTTTTTTAAAATTTTATTTAATATTCCTCCAACATAATTTAAGTACAAATAAAGCTCATTTCAAAACTGATCATTTTGGACCTTATGACCAAACCTGTTTGAAAGAGATTCTGAATGGAAATGAGTTACACATAAGAACATGTTAAAATGGTAGGTTGGTCAACACGTGTCTGTTGTGAAATCATCATATTGTACAGGCAGCGAACTGCAGTGTGGGTGTGTGAATGAATAAATTAACATGTGCATTCAGCAGAAGACTGACCTCCGCCTCCATTGAGCGCCTCTGCGTCCACCTCCTCGTCCTCACTCTCGGACGTGTCTCCAAACTCCTGGCCATACTGCGCCTCCATTTGCTGGAGCTCTTTCTCCAGTTCTGACATAGCGGCCCAGCTCTGCTCTTTGTAGTCCTCTGCTAGCCTGCACATAGAACATCCACAGCCAAAATGATTAGGCTCTTTCTCCAAAGAAAAAGCAACTGAATTGGGGCTATGGTTGGACTGTGTTGACAGTGCTGTCTCCAAACAAACCACACCATCAATGGTAAGCAAAGGCAATGCTCACAAAATACTGGTAAATGTCAACAGGTGCTTCTCAGTTCTCATGTCACTAATATAATACCATCAGGTTGACCTCAGTCTCAAAAAATATCTAGAATACATATTTTGAGAAATGGGGAAAGATAACCACTCAATCAAAACATGACTACAACAATTTAGAGGCAAAGACGAGTCTTTTTAACATAGCAGTGGATTGGCAAAATAATGGCAAATGTATAAAGTGACTGCATGTCATTACTTGGCACCTTCACTTGAATATGTTGCACCTCCTAGAGATGGCCAGTGCTTCAAGAGAAGTGTTCCACTACTCTGTTCTTAATTCCATGTGTGGACACCTTCCTCCAGGCACATGATTGCGCACACTGATTAGCTCAAGCTCTCCCCGGTCACTGATCTGAGGGGGCAGCCGTGGCCTACTGGTTAGCGCTTCGAACTTGTAACCGGAGGGTTGCCGGTTCGCACCCTGACCAGTAGGGCACGGCTGAAGTGCCCTTGAGCAAGGCACCTAACCCTTCACTGCTCCCCGAGCGCCGCTGTTGTTGCAGGCAGCTCACTGCGCCGGGATTAGTGTGTGCTTCACCTCACTGTGTGTTCACTGTGTGCCGAGTGTGTATCACTAATTCACGGATTGGGATAAATGCAGAGACCAAATTTCCCTCACGGGATCAAAAGAGTATATATACTTATACTCATCCCCTTATACTGATCCCTAGGCTCTGCTGCTTCATTGACATTCCACCTCCAGTCTGATCTCATCACGTCCAGAAACACGACGGGGCTAGTGGACAGCGCGGGTGGAGGCCACGTACTTGGCCTGGCTGAGCTTCTGCTTGCGACGGAGCTCCTCCACCTTCTTGGCCTTGGCTGCGTTCTGCTCCTCCACCAGCTTCTTGTGCGCCTGCACCCGCTTGTCACGCTTGCGCACAAAGGCCACCAGCTGCCGCACCATCTCGTTGCGCTCTTTGCGGGCTTTGTCGCGCACCTTTTTGTTCTCCTTCTCCATGGCGCGCTTCTCCCAGCGGTTGGAGGCCTGCCGCGTGTCGTACTCCTCCTTCCAAGCAAAGTTCTTGCGTGTGCAGAAACTCTGCCAGTGAGCATAGAACAAATGTACAACCTGATAGAAGGGAGGGAGAGAGAGGGAGAGAGAGAAAGTGAGCCATTTCTGGGTATACCGTACACCTAGCTGCCTTCTGAATGAAAAAAAACATGATCTACTTGTCATGATTACCATGGCTCCTCTCCTTGTCCAACGGACCTAGAGTAGATATGTTCAAATAGACCTTATGCACGAAGACTCTGCAGGTAGCTCATTTGCTTCTGCTGGAGCAAGGAAAAAGGATTTGTGTGCGTGTTCAAATTATTATTATTGGACAAACTATAACAGAAGATGCCGTTACAACACAGCTGACGCTGTACCGAAAATACATGAGCCGCCTAACGAGCCTTCTGTGCATAAAGTCCATTAGTGAACAGAACAGCAGTTTGAACTTCCATTAGCTCTCTATCAGAGCTGAACTGAATCGACCACTTGGATTTGTGCTGCAAACAAAGGCAAATTCTAAACCCTAAGAGACATGGTTGTTTTGGTCCAAAAAAGCTAGTGGGAGCAAAAGCCCCAGCCGAAGAAGACAAATAGTGCTTCTTCTGTTTACACAGACCACTTGGACCACAGCAGAGTGTGTGGCAATTGGAGTGGAGGGACAGTTGGGGCACTTACATTACCATCCTCTAATGGAATCAGTGTGAGGAATAAATACAGGGAGCTTAGAGCTCAACGTAGTCAGTGCAAAGTTATGATTATTTCTTAAGGGCTGTCATTGACTGGGGATTCAAAGGGATTCAATGGCTTACCGTATCAAAATCACTCTCCGAGTCACCGAATGATGGAAACTCCTCATCCTCCTCATCCTCTTCTTTACTGTGCTCCATCTCCTCCCTTACGATGGATTCAAACAGTGTTCTGTAAACCGTATAGAATCCCTGGGGGCAGTGGACAACAACAGTGTGTGATATAAGGCTATATACTCTGCTCTGTTTGCAAAGACGATGGCAATTTAATAAAAACATTCACAAAAAATTAAGTAATAATGAATGAACAAACAAACACAAATAATAATGTTTCTGAATCAACCTGAATCAAATAATGACATTGATATAAAATGGAGTTGACATAAGTGTTTTACTGCTCTCTAGTGTCTCATGTTGAGTGTTGCCACAACACTGCAATAATTAAAAAATTAACCATTCTAAACGACAATCCTTGACCTGGCTTACCATTCTTGAGTCAAATAATCCTTTTCAAGCAGCAGGGGTGGGCAAACTTTTTGGCTCAAAGGCCACATTGGGTTTTTGAAAATTGGCTGGCGTTCAAGTTAGATCTGCTGCAATGTAACATGATGTTTTGACATTGACACTGTAAACGTTGTCTAAGAAGAGTGAAAAGCAGTTTGCAGTAAAGCTAACCAACGTCGTCTCTATCGCAGTTTGCCCACCCCTGATTTAATACATATATTCTAAAAACTTCATGGATTTCACCAACCCAAATTAAACTCGCAAAGAAGGACAGGGTGTCCTGTGCTTGAGGTCACCTGTGATTAGAAAACACAGGAAACTAACATATTCCCTCGGTGATTCCTTGTTGGTGAAATAAGTTGCCTAATGTTCTGCGTCCTTGTGATAGTTTTGGGACTTTCAAGTGTTTTAAGACTCAAGTCTCTTACAGAGATATGGTTTGTGTGTTTGTGATTTTTGTTGATATGAAAACTCATTATTTTAATTGATATTTGACATTGTTATTAGTACTACTACTTCCCCTTGGGGATCAATAAAGTATCTACTGTATCTCTCTCTCTCTCTCTCTCTCTCTCTCTCTCTCTCTCTCTCTCTCTCTCTCTCTCTCTCTCTCTCTCTCTCTCTCTCTCTCTCTCTCTCTCTCTCTCTCTCTCTCTCTCTCTCTCTCTCTCTCTCTCTCTCTCTCTCTCTCTCTCTCTCTCTCTATCTCTATCTATCTATCTATCATCTACTTTTTCAGCATTGTTTGGCTAGTGTGGTGTTCATGTTGAAACCAGAAGTTTACATACCCTGTACATACACACGTTAAAAGTTGACTAAAAAGAGGAATATAAAAAAAAAAAAAAAAAAAGCATCTTTTGGAAATAATAAACACCTTTTCATCATCACCATAACCAGAATAACAGGAGACAGTGAAGTACTGGAGGATGTCAATGCTGTCATCCTGGTAGTCTCCATCCACGCCCCCTTTAAGTAGAGCCTCCCGGTGATTGTCATACCTGCAGAGAGAGGCAGAGATGGAGGATGGTTTAGGAGTCAGCCATTTATTGGCCTGACTTTTGCACCATTATATTGACTGTCTACTCTATGCACAATTGCAACTCAAATTTTGCTGCTCTTATTTTCTTGTGCCTTCTTATTTTTACTTTTTATATTGTTTACTTGAATGTTATGTTTGTCTGTGGACCTAATTGGTAAAATATGTCTCGTCTCCACCGTGGGATAGTAGGAAACGTAATTTCGATCTCTTTGTATGTCTTGACATGTGAAGAAATTGACAATAAAGCAGACTTCGACTTTGAGTCCTGATTTGGAATTCATTTGGTCTTGTCGCTGCCTCTAGTGGTAGTGCTCAGCAGAGCAACCACCCTCCCTGAAAATGTCGGTCATAGAGAAAAGCTCCCAGATAAAAAGCTCCCATGAAGGACATACTCAGACGGCTACTGATGGGTATGACGAGTGTCTTTGTTGGAGAACAAACTTTTTCAAAAAGTCTGATTAATATATAGGCTGCATAAATTGTTCCCCAGTTAAACCATAAATGCAAAACTGGAAAGATGCATTCCCTAACTCTGCCATAACCCTCACAAATACGCCCTGTAACAACTCTGTCATTACCAACAGTCATTAGAAATTCACAAACATTTTACATGTTCTAATCTGAGATTATGTGAAATATAGATGAAAACACTCTGTCTGCATGCACTCATTTGCATGCACTCCCCGGCTGACAGATGTCGGATAGAATTTCTAACCAGTAAGCATTGCGTCCATCCCAGCATGCATCACATCAAGTCAGATCTGCCTCAAGTCGAACAAGCCTAATGTCAAGGGGAGAAACGCCACTCTCGAGAAACTTCCGGTTTCTGAACTGGTTGCAGTTCCTTTTCTGGTTTCACATGAGGGCGCTCACGAATAAGTGCAGAATTAATGGAGGTATATGGAGCTGTACCCGTCAAATCCACTTTTCTCGGGATATAATTTTTTGCCCAGAAATTTGAATGTTGCATGCGAAAGAGGGGACCGAGAAAATACACACCGCTGAGTATTATATTTTTTGAGTCACTTATTTGTTCTAAAAAGCCTTTCAAATGCGTCAATGACGTCATTCATTAGCAGAAAGCTAGTGTGTTGTGGGCAACAACGACCCAACCTGTAAGAAATCAAAAGGACGTAAGTACTCGTTCATTCAACTTTTGACCTATAATCCATTAGCCTAGAAATCTAGACGCGCCCCTAGCGGCAGCAAATTACATTTGCTGCCAGGGCTAGTCTAGCAACTCTCCGTTGGCTTGTGAGCTCCAGAAATCGAAACTCAATCAGGCCAATGAAATCATGTATAGAGTCGTTAGGTGGGCTTAACGTAATGATTGATGGCAGAGTTGCAACGGTTTGGCTTGAATTCCCTGCTACTTGAAAACAAATAAGATGGATGTCGCTGCTGGCGAACAGTGTGACATGAGTAAAGCTTTTATTAAGTTGGCAAACGTTTGAACTAGTCAACTAGCTCCGCTGGTGGGAAACGCATGGGACTCATAGCGCTGCCACTGTCCTGTTGCGTGCAGAGGGAATTTGAAAGACAACTGATTATACCGCCCCTCGGACTGAGCACTGCTAACGGTGAGTGCCCAGACCCTACATTTTAATGTGGGTCTGGCTCGTCAGGCTAATAATCCATAGTGAGCTTGCAGAAACCACAATCAAATCTTCGATTTTTCAACGACAACCAGGTGAAAGAGACAAATTTAGCCGTCTAGGTCCATAGACCTAACCTGACTCTCGCCAGATGAATTTTGTTCCGCTTAGCTCCGCCTAGCTTCACTCACATCCATCTGGGACCTCTTCCGTTGAGAGTGATTTCAGCACGAGATTGAGATTGTATGGTAGAGCCAATCAGGACGCAGGGCGGGAGTTTCATAGATGTGACAGCGTAGAAGCGACTGTGAGACTGTTATCAGCGTCACAGGTTGGCTTCGATGTGAGTGGTTGAAGTAGCACGTCAATAGATGACGGACAAGTGGCTTATCCAATCATATGCAAGCATTTTTTGATTAGGCCCAGCCTTCTGAAGCAACATTTCAATGGATTGATCCCAGATGAATGAGTGGAGCTAGGCAGAACGAAATTCATCTGCCGAGAGTCAGCTTACCATAGACCCCCATTGTTTTTGCACTAATTCGTGATCGCCCCTAGCGGAACTGCAACAGATTGCAGGTACAATGGAGTTAATAGGGAGTGATCCGGCTCTCCGTAAACGGGCTCTGGCTGCCCTCTGTTGTAGCTCCTCCCGGCTAGCCTCTGAAGATCACGTTTACGTAGAAAGCCAGACTCAATGTGCATTCATGTTCATGTGCTTTGCCGTTGGAATGTGTGACAAACACGGATGCCACAACAAAGGTTAAAACATACACTCACTAATCCTAAATAAACAACTGTATTTGCTTAAAATATAGTTTAAGACGTTTGTGAAAGAAAGATAGGCAGCTTTCAAGTGACAAAAGCGGCAAATTCCCAAGTTCACATTAAACCTGTTAGACCTGAAAGGCCACATGGACTACAAACGAACTACAACGTGACGACAAAAGTGATGACGAGCCCCTAACTGAAAAAGGTTTTTCCGAAGCCCATGAACGCTAGGTCAGTCGATCTCAAACAAGCCTAATGCCAGACCGAACTTCCCGACCTCAGTTGCGGGACTAAATTCGGAATGGCACCCAGGCTACATTGTTATGATAATCCGGCCATGATTATGGTTATGGTTTATTGTCTATTATCAAGATTTGCATTCCTTATTAGTATTATTTAGGCTGCATGACTTTTCTTTAAACTGTTGGATGGCATAAGTCTCTATAGGCAAAGGAAGCATAAACATAAACATACCAGGCCTTCTCCTGCGGGTCGCCGAGGACGTCATAGGCCGCCTGGATTAGCTTGAACTGCTCCGCTGCATCCTCTGCGTTGTCCAAATTTTTGTCTGCCATTTGAAACACACAGTGAATACACAGCGTACAGAGAATAGCTTATCATCATAGTGAAAACAAGACATCTTATCAGACAATGCAAACGCCATTACCTACATGTTAAAATGTCGATACGAACGCGTCAAATGTTTTTAATGAACGTTTAACATTACAGTCCCAATCAGAAAAACATATGCGAAAATATCTGATCTTTGATGGTAAATGCCATGTAGCGCCTTTCTACTCCTCCCCCGAGCACTCAAAGCGCTTAACTGATTAATGCCTCCCATTCCGTTACACACTCATACACCGATGGCGGATATGTTTGACCCTACGTTCACATTATTGGTGAATTCTTACCTGGATGCCACTTCAAAGCTAGTTTCCGGTATGCCCTTTTCAAATCATCGTCTGTCGCGTCCCTTTTAACGCCAAGCACTTCGTAGTGACACTTCATTTTAGCGTAAAATTAGAGTCAGACAAGTAATATAGAAACATGAACCTTCGTTGAAGTTAGCTAGGTCGGCTAACCAGTGGCAGCATGGGCTCTGTCGACGGTAGGCTACCTCACTCGTTAACGTACTTGGCCAAGTTCTGAGTTAAGCCTAATATAGCTCTTAGAGATGAATATAGAGACAAAACCTTCAGAACACCGAAAAACGGAACTTCTATGTGATATAGGCGCTGTGGCTGTCAAATAAATATTCTTGACAATTTTCAACGTGAGGCCAGCAAATGCCAAACACCAACACCGGTCAGGCGCATTCAAATGACGTCACGGTGAATTTCCTCCTTAACCCTTAAAGGTGTAGGTTTTTGAACGTTCTAAGTTCCGCAACAATTGAAGGTTCTAAAATTCTATGTTGAATTCAATGAACCCAGATATTCTTTAGAACGTTCATTTCCCAACATTCCCGTCACACCAGTGTGACTGCACCAATTCGAAACCACGATGGTTAGAGAATGTTAAATATGTTCAATATCCCTAACGGAATGCATGTCCTCGCCAAAATACGATGTTATATTAACAATCCTAATGAACGTCAAACTTTGAAATATAGTCTGAAATGAGATGTTATCATTTATCAAATAAAAAAAAAAATATATCAAAAAAATCCGATTGTAGCGTACAGCAGAAGACTATTTAGGTTAAGTTTATAACGTTGCGGACGGCCACCAAGCGTCTTCTGCCTCAAGGCTGCGCGCATCTAGTTTTGTTGGTAAACGGGAGACCCGTGTATATACTCTTTTGATCCCGTGAGGGAAATTTGGTCTCTGCATTTATCCCAATCCGTGAATTAGTGAAACAAACTCGGCACACACCACACAGTGAGGTGAAGCACACACTCCTGACGCAGTGAGCTGCCTGCTACAGCGGCGCTCGTGGAGCAGTGAGGGGTTAGGTTAGGTAATGTAATGAAATGTAGGGAAATGATTGGTCTCCTGACTTCAATGACTGTGTAGTTTGTATCAAGGCAGATATAAATACATAAAAAAGGACATCCATAGAAAAGCAGCATATAAAAATGTCAAATATTCTTATGTGATGTAAGCTTATGTGCATATCTAAAGTGAATTCAGGTATTGCCATCATGTGCTCCAGGTACAGTCCTCATTCAAGATGTGGATAGAACATTTTATACTCTGATACATTTTATAAACTGATTTTATCTATGGATTTAACATAAGATGTTTAATCTTTCCTGGGATATCAGTCATATATAAAATGAAAAAATGATGTTTGTCAAAAGTTGAATTTAATGAAAACCAACATAAACTGTGAACCTGTTGATGAAAATATCTTTATAGCATACATCCACTTAACCATAAAGGACACAACAGTTTTGGGAGATAATTTGACACAGCAGATACAGAGGCCCTTGGGACACAGGACAATCTACCTTAAATTTCAAATAAAATCTCTTTCCGCATCAACAGATTCTTTAACATGTCCAGTATCTATAACAATTTAATGTGAAAACACACCAGTCTCTTTTTGACAGATATACTTTAACGTATACCCTTGCGCTTCAGTCTGGTCTTCCTTCTAAGCTCTGTGAGTTTGCCTTTCTTTGGCGGCTTGGGAGGGGGTGCCTCCAGCTCAATCTCCACCGGTTTCTCTGCCGAAGGGGTGTCAAAGACATCGTCCGTCACATCTTCCTTCAGGACCTCTTTTGTTTCCATCCTCTTGGCCTTCTGAATCTCCCGCACAAGCTGGCGCTCCCGATGTTTAGCAGCCAGAGCCAAGCGGACCATTCGCCTTTGCTGCATGCAAAATTACGGGGGGGGAAAAAAACACTTAAACATGTCTCTGTCACACTTAGTGTCTTTAAGAATTGCTACACCCAAACAGTAGTTTCAAAAACTGCATTATACTGTTCTAATGATCACTTTCAGGATAGTAACTGTCCATTAAAATGGCCTATGATGTATTCTCAGTAATTCTATATATTAACGAAATTTAGAATCATAACTTGGATCATCTCCCATCTATCAATATCACTTCAATTTCATTTCTATTTGAAACCAAATTTGATTCAATTTCACCTAAGGGTTTCTTTTTTTTTTAGTTTTTGTGTGTATTGCAATAAAAAGATTAACCAAAATCAAGAGACTTACCATGTTAGGGGACTGGAAATGTGGGTTTTCATAGAGTGTAGGCCCACCAAAGCTTCCTTGAAATATTTTGATGAGATTCAACACAAAGCGGGGCCCAATTTCCACCAGTGATGCATCCTCTTCAATGATCTACCAGTGGACGAAACAACCTTCAGACAATGGCACTTGTGGCAAAAAAAAACACTAAAATAGTAATACTGAGTCATAACATGCATGATGAATATCATTCACCATTAAATAATTGTGACACTAAAGAAAAGATTCACGCAACTGACCTGGTAATTCCTGAACCATATCCTGTTGTCTGCGATTGTAAATGTGAAGACGTGATCCACAAATGGCTGGCTCTTTGGGTGATACTGAGGCGTTGAAAATGTCTGCAAAAGACTCTTTGTAAACACCCTACTTACATCAGTAATATACTTAACAAATTAGGTTTTACATCAATAACAAACAAACCTGGATGAACAGCTCCTTCAGCAGAGAGTAATGGGGAACACTGTCAAATTGCTGTACAGAAGAGAAAAAAAAAGTGAATATGCAATAATATCAAACAGCTCTGAACCCTACATATTTAGTCTGGGAGAACACTCACAGGGTCAAATGAAAGAAGTGGTCTGGATCCTTTAAGGCAGTTACCCGTCATTTTGAGCTCTGCAAGTGTGTGCACTTAAAAGAGAGAGGGATGGTGAGTCAATACATACTCTTTTCTGCCAATCCTAGCAAGCATATCATTCTAAAAGACACTCACCATTCTGAACCAGAAATTTGGCTGAGGGTCCATGGGGGACATTAGCAATCCTGAAATAAATACACATCGTTATAAATCTAATATTATTACCAATATCACAAAGAGGTAACTGCATAATTTGCAAGGATACAAACTCACCACATGTACAGGTCCTGCTTTTTCTTTGCCTCAAAATATATGCACTTGTTACAGTTCTTTATTTCGCACACCTTAACGGAAAGAACAAACATTAGGATCTGTCGATCTGGAACCTACAATATGAAACTACACAAAGTGTCAAAATATGTCCAACCTCATTAACAACGAACAGCTTGTCTTTTCGATCCATTTTAGTGTCTGAAATTACAAATGGGGATTCCATTCAAACATTCATAATATAACTTAAGGGTAAACAGTAAACACGGACGAGCGTGCTAGGCTAAACCTACCAGCTTTAGCATGAGGCATCATGGTCCTTAGATCCTGCATTAAATGTCTAGTTCTGAAGTTGATACCTCTGGAAGAAAAGACCAGAACACGTTCTTTGTTTTTCCATTTTCCCTGTCAAGTGGAAAAAAACATTTATGACCATGGTTAGCTCGCTACCATGCAAAATATGAAGGTAACATCACTTCATAAACTAGTTAATTTGATGCACCCAATCTCAAACAATGTACACTGATGACAGCCGTTTTCCATATACCGACAGGGCTATGGATAAAAATACATTAAAAAAGAGATCGCTTAAAAGAACGGCACAACTACCATTTCACACATACTAGGCTAACATTGGTTAGCTAACATTAACTACTTGTGTTTATGTTGAGCCGACGACCATATCTCACCATTGAAACGGGTGCTGGAATGTTGATTTCATTCTTCTGTTCTTGGTCTGTAGTAACATTTGTTTTGGATTCTCCATTTTCCGCAAATTTAACTTTTTTCGTATTTTTGGCTCCGCCACCTTTTCCTCCACGCTTTCTCTTGAGCGCCGACATCTTGGTTCTCTCATTCTACGGCTATCGGTGGAAATGAACCCAGTAGAAATAGTAACTAAAATGACAGCGCCCCCATGCATACTGGAGTATATCTTTGCGATGAATTAAAACCAGTCTGAACAACTGTAGTCTTTTTTATTTTTTCATTTTCTTTATTCAAACACACATTAAATACAATACACCTTATAATGTCCTCTGTACAGTTGACATAAACTCTGACCTTGTTGACAGACCTATGCAATCAGAGCAAGAAAATCATTAATGAGTTCAGCAATGTAATGCAGCTGAACATGTTGGTGTAATAAATAAAGAATCCTTTACAATATCATTCTTCATCAACTTCTTCATCTGGTGAACAGAAATACTCCACAAAGCAGATCTGCCCATCATCATTGCGAACCAGGTACTGCAGTGACAGAAATCCACGGGAATCTGTCCGCACAGACACCTTGCATGACAGAGCCAATGCTTTTGTTGAAGGCTTTAGTAAGGACATCTTATATCTACAAGCAACACCCAAATAAATATTGTCATTATTGAAGAAAAACTGGTTAAGTCAGGCATATAAACACTTACAAAAATGTAACAGCATCATTAGGACTCTCATTCTATTGTTTTCTATTTTAATTACTATGCTAATAATAATTAAATAATCATTATTATTATGCTAACCTGTTGGTCTGTGTTTTTGTGCACTGGAAGAGCTCCATCATGTCTGAGTCCTTGGGGTAATCATAATGTGCATTTCCAGAGTTTCCAAATGTGGACAACCTAGAGGAATGGAGACAAATACAAAGGTATCTCTACAGCATTGTCTTTAAGATGACAAAGAGAAACTATGATTATATCTGATCAAACGTGGTCACATTTTTGTCATCTGGGTAAAAGGCCAAAAAAATTGCATACATACAAAAACATATACACAAAAACAAAGCCTGCCATTCTTCCTCAGCAATACTGGTGTTGTGTGCCTTCTGGTTTACCACAGCTGCAGGAGTTGTCAGACATTCCCAAGTTCTTCATTCAACAAGTTCTTTTAGCCGGATTTGAAGTCGCATTTCATATCTACACCATGAGCACTACACTACGTACAGCCACTCGGACAGAAGACAAAATATATAGTTTTTGCAAAGCATTACACTGGATTCGATCCTGCAATAAACAACATACCTATAAGCTACCTATCAAGCTCTCTCTCACTGAGCTACTCCAATTCTCCCAGAAACAAATTCCAAACAGCTATCTATTAATCACGTAAGTAGCACCTTTTGTCTTGCATTAGCGGTCACAAATGGTTACATTGCCCTTATCTTATAACTCCTTGTCCTAGCGACTACTAGGCCTATGGTTTTCAAAAGTCAGATGATCCCTGACACAGATATTCGATTTCTTGATTTGATAAATAGGCTACATATTTTTGCAAACTCACTTCATTCAATCCTTGAAGACAGCTTGGGCTGGTGCGCTAAAATATAAAAAATGTATTCTCTTACCATTTAATCAGCAGAATTTACTATAATAACGTCAGCACCCAAGACATCTTTTATTTTTAGTTGATCAACCATGAAGATAGAATAATAGCCTACTAATACTGTGCACTGACGACCGTTGCAGCCCAAAGTAACCAGTCAACCTTCAAATCCGTCTAAAACAACTTGTTTGTGAATGTCTGACAACTCCTGCTGCTGTGTTAGGCTATGAGTACAGCCTGTGCACGCGCAAGGAAACCAGTAGGTGGAGAAACCAGAAGGCACAACACGCCGGTGACATGCTATCTGACAAAATTTCTTTGGTCACCGTTAGTCTTCGATTTTCGACTTCCAGTCAGTCTTTGAAATGTGAACTCCTGTACATTTGCAACTCACACTATTTATATCTGCCATAAACCATTTCACTTTCATAATACACTATTCCAGACGTATGCAACAAGAGTAAAGGAAAATGACTGAATGGATTTTGAGAAAATAATTTCCCTTTGCACAGATAATACCGTAGTGACTTGGTGCGTCTGAGGTCTGGAACAGAGATGGGGGGGTGTGATTGGCAAAGGTAAAAAAAAAAGTGATACGCACCCCCCCATCGTTCGAGTACTTTAGTGTAGCCTACTATAGTGTTGGCTACCGTATATATTTACATCTCCTACACTTCCTATGCAAGGGTGGCATTAAATATATGAAATATATAAGAAAATATATTTGCAGCAAATACTAGGGGTTTTTTTTTGAAATTTTTGAAAAATAACCCTTTAAATGATGACATCTGATGACTTTTATGGGAAGTATTGATACATTGAGATACATATATTTCAAACATTATAGCATATTACAATACAGCCAATAAGGCCTAAAGAAAACTAATTTATAATAGAGCAAAGTAGATGTAGCCTATAGACCTACACAAGACTAAACCAAATATGGCTGAAATATATAGGCCATCATCATCATTTTTCCAACAGTGACGCAGAACCATGGATTTTTTCCATTTATAACATGCTTTGTTTATAACTTAAACCAACATTGAGTTAAAATGTTGACTAAATGATTATGACCGCCGCGCAGCGAAGCGGCGGTCATATAGGTTTAGTCAGATTTTTTTTTTCTTTTTTTCGCATGTCCAAATTTCCGTCAAGGATTCCCGGGACACTGAAAGACCGGGGTAGACGAAACTTGGTGGGCATGTAACACCATATGGATAGCATGGAACCATCGTTTTTCGTTTTGATGTGTAGCCCCCCTGCTGGACTGCACCCCCCGAAAGGAGGGTAGGGCAGACACAGTTTTCTGTGAATATCTCGAGAACCGTAGGGTTTAGGAGGACCATTTTTTTTTTGGTATGTTGATCTCAAAGGGCCATGTCAACCCATTCCATAACCACTCATTTCATGTATAGCGCCACCTAGTTAAACACAAAAAAGTAAAAATGAGGTGTTGTAATCGCAGGTATCTGTGACCTAACATAGTCAAAACTGCACGAAATTGGAAGTGTAGGATCATTATGACACCCTCTGAATGCACGCCAAGTTTCGTGGAATTCCGTTCATGGGGGGCCACACAATAAATTAATTTATGTTACTATACACCAACTGGCCTGTAGGTGGCCGGAGACAGTTTTCTGTAAATATCTCGAGAACCGTAGGGCCTAGGAGGTCCACCTTTTTTTTGTATGTTGGTCTTAAGGGGGCATGTCAACCCATCCCATTACCACTCATTTCATGTATAGCGCCACCTAGTTAAAAATTAAAAAGCAAAAAATTAGGTGTTTTCATCACAATATCTCTGGCTGACATGGTCAAAACTGCACGAAATTGTAAGTGTAGGATCATTATGACACCCTCCGAATGCATGCCAAGTTTTGTGAACTTTCGTTCATGGGGGGCCTTACAATAAAATAATTTATGTGTACACCAACAAGGATTCCCGGGACACTGAAAGACCGGGGTACACGAAACTTGGTGGGCATGTAACCCCACATGGATAGCATGGAACCATCGTTTTTCGTTTTGATCTGTAGCCCCCCCGCTGTACTGGACCCCCCGAAAGGAGGGTAGGGCAGACACAGTTTTCTGTGAATATCTTGAGAACCGTAGGGCCTAGGATGACCAATCTTTTCCGTATGTTTGCCTCCAGGGGTCATGTTAACCCATTCCATGTGCACACATGTGCATAAACAGATACACACGCACACACATACATTCACAGTAATCATACGTATGACACATACTCACACAGTAGACATATGTACGCATGCATGCACATGCACAAACACACATACGCAGGGAAACACACAAGCACGCACACACACACACACCCACACACATAAACATAAACGTGTACACGCACACATGCACACAATTCAAGAATTTCTCAGAATTATGAACAGGCAAGATGGGGGTGGGGTTGTATAAAAAGAATTTTACATGTGAAATCTATGAACTAATCATGTTTTGGTACTTGTTGTCTAGCAGATACCAGTGAGAATTGAGTGTGGATAATGCAATTTAGTGAGACAGTTAGAATCATATAGCCTGGGTGTTCCCATGCTGCCTTGCGCGCGATTTGATTCACGCTGCTAAGGCAGCCTGGAGACCATGGAGCAAATTTTCGCCTGAGATAGGGAACCAATCACAGAACAGGTGGGAAAGCAACACGATGATGAGCTATGCACAGACGCATTTGATAGACATCCGTGGCACCCAATAAACGGATCTGGGCATTTTTTTCAAATACGAGAAAATGAACGTTTGGTTCCCAGACCACGTCTCATTGAGAAGTGGTGGCGCTAGCCAGGCTAAGAATCATATAGGCCTTTCAGCGTGATTTATTTTTGTGGAAAAAATGTGCTGGACTGCGGCGGTCATATTTTGTACCGCTCTGCGGTACATCTAGTTTACTATACTCCTACTTGATGATAATATATAGCCTGCCCCCTAACAGTCCTCTGGGCCTACGTACAAAATAGTGAATCATGTGATAGGCCTACTGATATTTTGATGCTGATTGAAGAGGTTGCAACTTGGTGGTTATTCAGTTCCAAAGATAATCAAATTACATCGATTCCTCTCCTCCCAAAGTAACACTGTAGGTCCTACACCTCTCCTACTAAAATAAATGGTAGGCTCTTTTTTAAGCTACTGCACCAGGATTGTGTAGGCTAAGCGGCTACAACACTAATTTTACAAGCGCACACACTAAATGGAGAGCTAGGGTTAAAATGCTGACTGCGCCTTTAAATTGGCGACTTTTTATCTATCAGCACAATGCTACAGTATGCTATTTCCACTAAATATTCAGCTCAATATTATGTGCAAGACGTTTACTGAGTAGGCTATGCCAAAGCTTTGATCTCGCACAGTCACCATAACGTTACGTTTTCTCATGGTGAGATGGCATCCTGAAATATGTTTTAGACAAGGGGCGCAAGGTTCACGGAGGTGAACGGCTAGACAAAGGCGAAATGACAAGGTGTTAACTAAACAATGTAGTAGGCCTAAGGTAGACAGGCTTTGAAAACCTGTAAGGTTAGGCTAGTCTGTCACAGCTAACTTCAAGCACAGCTTACACGCGCAGAAATTAAAATTCAATATCAGCATCACGAGATTCATTATCGGAAAATCTTGACAGCGAACCTGACGCAAAGCCAAAACGAGGGGGGGGGCTTCATACATTATGTCTTTTTAAATCAATTTGTTGACCTTTACCGTTTCATGGCTTCTGCTGAGAAACTAGTGCGCCACACACTAACTTGAATCAAGCATTCTTCAGAACGCAGCTAATCAACCCGTCTACTTTCACTTTCAATGAAATCCACTAGTAAATGGAATACACTTGCGGCGTGATATTCGGAAAGATGTGAAGCACAAAACCCGTCAACGGACTGTTATAACGATGGCCTGTGTTATGCAGAAATATAGCCTGCCTCTGACCGACAGACCCCCCACCCTCCTCTAAAAAAAAAAAAAACTCATCGGATCTATACGAAGAATCACACCCCTGAGAGATGTAATTGGGAGAAGTACCTGTCCATTGCTGGCATGCTGCCAATCACCAGAATGTCCATGCTTTATCACTCAGAGCCTGCAAGTGTTCTGCCTTTCTCTCATATGACTGCCAAATCAATGGCGTGAGTTATAGATGTAAAGCAGTTCACGTTTCCAAGACTGACTAGGTTCTAAGTGCACTAGACCAGTGTTTCTCAAAGGGTTATATACTGGGTTATATAGTGTAGGCTTATATACTGTTGAAGTAGGTCTAATCTTTTTTTTAGGTGGTCCGTGCGTTTCTTTTTTATTGGTTAAGTGGTCCTTCGTCTGAAAAAGTTTGAGAAACACTGCACTAGACTAATGACTAATGGTGATCTAACACATTTTGTTTAAGACCTTACCGGATTTTAGCCCTGGGTCCTTTCACTGGGAAGGGTAAACTTTTATTTACCATTTGCTACTAGCTTACTATTATTTATTATTTGCTGAACATATCACTCCAGTTAAAGATGCTTTTAGATAGATAGATAGATAGATAGATAGATAGATAGATAGATACTTTATTGATCCTCAAGGGGAAATTCAATTTTTAAAGCAACACCAAAGAGTTTTTTATACCTTAAAATAATGGTTCCAAAATCGTTTCAGCGGTTCATCAACTCGTAACAGGGTGAACGGCAATTCTGCATTCGCTTCGTGGCCCTCTATCGGCTATAACCGCACTATGTAAGTTTTCCTAGATCGGGTAGCGGATCTGTAGTTCGATGGAATGAGACATAAGAAACTACAAATTTGACTTGCATCTGATGTCGCAATACATCGTACTTTTAAAAGTCATGCAAAATATTCTACCTTGTCTGTGGACATCGTTATTTGCAAAGCCGGTGCTGGATAAACAAATAGCGTGCGTGCAACAGAGGGAAAGTTCTTTGGTGTTGCTTTAAATGAATTTTTAGTCCCTGCCCCTTAGTGACAACAACACCAATCAATATACAGTGGAACATTGAAAGCTCAAAGTGAATGGAAAAAAATAGTGTACCAAAGAAACAACTTGCATTACCTGAAAAATGGCTGAGAGGGAGACATTGTGATTTGAAGGACCTCACTTGTCATGTCCAGCTCAGAGAAGGCCTCTCTCAGGCTATCTGACTGTAAGATGACCTTATTGGTGACATTTGTGCTGCAGAAGTCAAAGTCTATTGGTTCCTCAGGCTCCTGGGTATTGATTTTACACACGGTCACCACCCCACCCTCTTCAAGAAAGAGTGTGAGGGGAAATCCATAACCACTGTAGCACATGCGCAATGCTGTTGTGACACCTTTATTAAGAGGAAAGATATTGACATAAAATGAGTGACTGCGTGTAGTTTTCATGTATCCTGCATTGAGAGGTACACAGTGGCTTTAGAAAGTACTAGTATAATTCTACATTACAGTAGAGCATAGTTGAAGGTTAGTTTGAGGCAAGATGCTATAACATCGCGGCCACTTTCAGTTGGACAACTCTGTGAAAACAAATGCATGGACAACTGAAGTAAATCAAAATCACAAAGCATAAATAAAATAAAATAAAAAAGCATCTGAGTATGTTTATGACAGACCAAAGTTGCATACCTTCTACGTTAACATCACAGAACAAAGTAAAATCCTGTTCATCCATTATGTCAAGGCTAAAAGTGCATTATCATTTCCTCTTGACATAAAGCGCAGTCTATGGGCTGCACTCTGTGACAACAAAATCACTAGGAACTAAGAAAAATGACTGGCTGAATATTTGGTGCCATTTTTAAATTCATCTACACGTTTGTTTTCATAGAGTTGTCCCAAACCAGAGGTGACCTCAATATCCCCTATACACACCAATTGTCATCTAGTGCCTGACTTAAACATACAACGCAATATCACCACAACCATCTTCAAATATAAAAAAATATATAAAAAAAATGACCTGGTACTGTGCTTCCCCCAAATATTGTGAGGCAATCGAGAAGGACTGTAAGATTTATTTGAAATCCCACAGAATCTTCTTTGATGACAAACTCCTGAAAGATGTCAGCCTGAATTGCAAACAAAGTCATTAAGATCAGTTGAGACTAAAATTAGCTCAGACTCTAACAGCTAATATTCCCCAAGGACAACTAGGAAATGTGAAAATAAAAAAGGAAACAATAAAACCTGTATGAAGGCATTTGCTTGCAAACACTTTGAGTCCTCGACAGTCACTTTCAATCCATTCTGAGTGGCGTTAAAAATGGCATGGTCTTTAAAAGTAATGGCTTTAAGGATGTTGGAAAGATTTCTGACGTTATCCAGAGTCGCAACAAGGACATAGTGCTCATCTCCTGGTTGAGAATGAGTGGACAGTGGCATTTTTGGGCACTGGGCACCTGAAACAGACATAACATCTGCATCATTATTTCTGTACAGACCAATATAAAACATCTGTAAACGACATTGTTTACATTCGCAGTAAGAAAGCGAACGTTAACGTTATCCTCGCTGATAAACGTAGCTAACGAACGTTAACCTTATCGTGGTAAGCCCACTACAAACTAACTAGCGTTATAAACAAATAGCTATCTGCATAGAATAGTTAGTGTGGGCTGCTTTTATGACTTACTAAGAGAAGTTTCACAGAGAAAGAGACTACACTCCGTTGCTAATTTTCAGAGACCGCGCCATTTTCACTTGTTGTGTCTATCTTCTTCGGCATTATTGCGCGCTTAGAAGCCCGCTAAGATGGGTAGCGCCGCCTATGTGTTGGAGTATAAAAAGCACCTCGGTCTGGAAGACCCAGTTATAAAGCAAACGCCATAGCCTACGTCTATGCAAGTTGCAACGCAAGTTGCTATTTGAGACACATAACAATTGTCACATAAAAATGCTCCTACATCTACAATGGAAAAGGGTTAATGTTGTCTGTTTGTGTTTTTGCTGCTATATTGAATAATCTCTCTCTTTAATAAAGAGTGGAGCTTATTTGCAGATATTGGAATTGTATTATGATAACTATCAGAATGTGCAGAAATCCACCATCAATTTATTTTTCCATCCATATTTTTAAAACATACATGTATTTGTTTTTCTCTGACACTCTTATCCAAAGTGACTTGCTGACACCAATTGCAGAGACAGTCCCGCCTGGAGCAATTCATGGTTGCTGCATAACGATGGATGGTAGACAAAAATAAAACTTTTCTGTTTTCAGTTCAGTTCTTTAGCTTTAGCCACTACACCATGCACCATGCTACCTTTTTTTAAGACTTATGTGCATAATGGAGCAACATTCTTTCAGTCAAGCTAATACAGATCACTCTTTTGACATCACTTTTGCTCAGTTATAATGGCATGCATTGTGTAGACATTGCAAATGTCTATGCCAAGCTACTGAAATGCTATGTGAAAGGGCCCAGAGACGTGTGAAATGTGTCCACACAGTGGTAGCTACTGTAATGTGCACACCAACAACCAGGAATTGTCATTCTGCATGGATACACAGACAAGTGCCACTAAATTTAGCCTGATAAAATACCTTTGAGAGGTGGGGGAGAGGAGAAATGGAAGCAGTGTGTGTGTGTGTGTGGGGGTACAGATTCAGAGAGATCATTCTGTCAAATGAACTGATTGATCAGACTTGGAATCACCCCAGAAGTCAATGAATTCACATCGGTTTAATCAACAATCAAATGAGCATGTGGAACTGATGGAGCATTTCAAAGCCGCCTGTTTTCCTTTCCCCATACATATCAGTGACTGATTAAAGCTGCTGACATTTAACACAAGACCTTGAGAACACTGACTGTAAATTTGTTAAAAAAGGAATGGATTCTGTGTGGTAAGCGCCGTCGACGTACGAGTTGTACACTGATGTATTGGACAAATCAAGTGTGTTTACACAAGTTTGGATGAATGGGACTAACACAAAAAGATATATGACATCGTACTGTAGGCTTCAGACTAGCTAAGCAGCTATTTGTACATACATTTCTGATACATATACATTTACATACATTTGTTGTGACAGCAATATCTTGTGCTTTACAGCTTTTGCAGTCTGAGGCATTCAGGACTCACACAAGCTGCCTCTGCTCAAAGCTGTGATTGTTTTTAGCAACCACTTGAAGGAGTCTGTTCTGTTGGCCTCCCCTTGCCCACCAGATAAGACAAGGACTGGTTTGTTCTCTGTCACCATGGGTTTAATACACTCCTAGCCTGCACAGTAAAAATATTACATAACCTTTGACCTTATGCAAGCCTTTTCTGTGGTCTGTGCACTACAGTCAAAGAGAGAATACATGTGTAATTTCAGTTATGCTCATAAATCAATCAAATTCCCTTACCCAGGACACAAACATTTTCAACTTCTCCCCCACAGGCGCTATACAGAACCCTGTGTACCAAACATACCCTTCACAGGAGCACTCACGCCACCCCATCACCCTCAGTGGGTGACAATATGGTATGTCATCTATTCTGTTCTTATTAAACCTACTTTGAAATAATCTAGACTACAATAGTGACAGCTCTAATTTTTCAGTAAAAGTGACCAGCATACTTCACATCTTGTATGCTGTAGTAGTTGTAGGCCTAAAATAGGCCTAATTAATTTAATGTGATGCAAATTAATAGGCCTACACTGGTCTATTGTTTGTGTTTTATCTGTACTAATATTGTGTATTCTGCAAATGATAGTCTGTCATATTGTGCTTTTCAACATGCCTGGACAATACGTCGATTCTGCTTTTTGTTTGCTCTGTGGTTATATTCAAATGTCGATGTTTTTCCCCTTCTTTTTTCCGTCTAAGTGATATGCGGCGGCCATTCATTCATAGATCTAAGTTTACTCCCGCGCTGTGACAGTAGATTTGTGAGATCATCAAAATAACGTTGGCCAATACGTAGGCTGCCTGCCTGGAATGCGGCTATTTAATTCTGCCAGGGCATAGCCTGAACAAACATCAAACACATATTTTAATTGACTATATAGCCACCACAAATATTATTAAAACGTATACATTTAGACTGAATGAACCACAGCCTCTCCAGTCATATACCGGACATGATGCTGTAATTTAACATCTGCTGGTTGATTAGTAGTTTGCCAAACATCCCGAACTCTACCTTGCGTAGCGGTCCACCCACCCACCCCTCCTCCCTCCCTCCCTCCTATCTCCATTGATACCGCAGTCGGGAAGGGATTTTTGAATCCGAGCAACAGTGCAGCCGCCATGCTGGGAGAGACTAACTTGCCACGCTTTTGCTACAGCTGCTCTGTGCTATTCCAGTGTTTGTAAGAACGTAAAGGAAAGTGGTTGCACATCCAGGTAAGATAACTTTCTGAGTCAGCTGTCATTCACTGCATGATGTGATAGCTTGCCGCACTCTGTTCACCAGTCTTGAAACTTTAGCCGAGCTCTTGCAACAGCCCAACTAGTTCTGGCTTGTAGTTACCCTTCTCCCTCATGAGAACAGACTGCCGTCGTGCACTTGTTACGCCGGGGTGTAGGGATCTTGTATTTGAATAAGTTTAATGCCCACACCTGCACAGTTAAAGAGGCGCATATCATTGTGGGTAAATGGGTATCCTACCGTGATGTGTAAGAAGACCCTTAAGCATTATACTGATTTTGTTTGTTAACTATGTTTAAGGGTTTAAAAGTCAAACGCTATTGTTTGACCGGACTTGGTGTTTGAATCAACAATCAGTGGTCCATTACATTTAAATCATCAAACGCAGCTTGTGAAGTCAAAGTCATGGGTACCGATATTTTTCGGTCATTTGATGGAAATGTTTGTCTGGCATGCACGGGTCATCTAGGGGTTGCTATCTGAGACACGCATAAATCATGGTCGCTCCTTCGGTTAAACAACAAAGAGACTAGGCTACTGGATCGGAGGAAAAAAATTGCTATTATGAGATGATGGGAATTTGAGCGCGTTACATTGTTGCAACTGCCAGATTCATTTGCTATTTGTAGCCGCAAATTAATTTTGCCGAACGTTTGATTCCCCAATACGTAACATCAGGCATTTGACTAAACTTTAACCATGGGGAAATGACTAGGTCTGCCACTCCAATTCTTTCTGATCGTTTTACTGCCGAAACTTTTTGGATCACATGGCACTCGTATCAGTTTCTGGCTAGAATATTTCAGATGTGTGATGTTGATGTCGGCCTATTAAAGAGCTTGACCAGGCTACTATTTTTCTCATCATAAACAGTGCTAGAATCATTCAGCACAGACCATTGCGTTGTTGACAGACTGGTTTTGCATGCTTTCAATCGTCCTCTATAGATATGTTACTATAGTAGGCTATGGATGCTTAATTTATAGGCTACATGTAAACTCGAAGGCCTGTAGGATTTTATAATTTACACTTTCCATGGTGCATTGTGGTTTGGTCAGCACTGAAAAGGCCTGGAGGATGCAATAACTAAATTATTTACTCCTGCTCTGGATCAAAAAAAAAAGTTGGTCAATGAGGGTCTTACTGGATACATAGCAGCCAACCAGATGAAGTCGATATAATGACCAGTCTGGTTTTCAGCCCTCTCCAGGGCATGGCAGATTCATGTCACCCAAACCCTTTGGTGCCATGTCAGTGGGCCACTGTGAACAATTTTACATGAACAATCACTGAATAGTTACTCTGACAATAACATTGATCAGGGGGGATGCCTGTATGAGAGGTATAGTAAAGTTTAGGGCAACTCAGAAATAGAAAAATCCTGTCATGCAGATTCCAAACATAAAAACCGCTTGCTTGTGTTGCTGTTTAATGCCAGTCTGTCTGTGCACAGACTAAAAAAAATATTGTTTGGTAGGCCTACTTTTTCCTTTGTTTTGTCAATATGATTGTAGTAATAGACTTGACAGTGAATGGAATTAAATACTAATGCAACATGACGTGTTCCTGCACTGACATTAAGGCTAAATTAAAGCTGTGCTTGGTATGTCACAATCTACTTTCTTTGAGGGTGAATGCACTTTGAGGGTGCATCTTCCTACCTGTAGTTTAGGGATGAGGTTTTCTTTGACCTGTTAGGCAGATAAGGGATTGTGCTTCTCAGCAGGAGGGAAATGAATGATTTTGATGTCCAAGAGCAAGATGTCACTGTTATGCATTATCCTATCAGCAAGCATACAATGGCAATTCATAGGAGCACCATTAACATTCAAAACCAGAAGCAGATTGTCTGCAGGAATTTGTCACCAGTTTCCAAAGTAGGACAGTTGGAATATTGATTACATATCTGACAAATCATTACATGTCCGAAAATTAGGATAACCAAAAGTTAGAAAGTGCATTTGAAGGGGTGAAAAGCTGTTTATTTATCATATGCCTTATCTCAGACACTGTTTGGAATTGGAAGAGTGATTTATTAATCATCAGACATTTCTTCAGTGATTCATGCCTGAGAAGTCATGCTTCATTTTGGTCAGGTTAAAGGAGTTGCCAAGCAAATATTAGTGTTTTCACTTGGAGTGCACTTTTTCAGTGAGGTCCATTTGTATTCTTCCTTTTAGTCTTCTGTTTTGGATTTCTTGAATTTCCCCTTGAGGATCAATAAAGTATCTATCTATCTATCTATCTATCTGTCTATCTATCTATGAGCAATATAAATAGTGTTGGCAATCAACAATGCAGCACAAGAGGAAGGAGTACTTTATTGGTTGTATTTCAGGTTTCAGATTTCTGTCATCTCTTGCCATTAATGAGGACTACACCTTTAAAAGTGAATGTTGTAAATTGGAAGCACAAGATTCACATGAGGCAGGATCACATGGAGGGGGGTGAGCTTGTTAAAGATAATATGTTTAAACCAGGAACCCAGGCTTGTTGCGTGCTTAAGTTCTGATGATAAGACGTTTTGGAGATTTGTGGCAAATAAGTTTGAGATGTGGATGCACATCGAAACAGAAAAGGCTCTTTGTTGAGAGTAGAGTTCCAGCCCAAATCAGTAAATCCCCTGCATGACACGAGTTATCTGTCAAGATCTGTGCCTAACAGTGATGTGTACAGTTGTTGTCGTTTGTTCTTGACAACTTTAAGTAGGATGACATTTCCTCTGCATGCTCCTGTAACTCAGTTCTGATAATTGTGTTCAGATATTGACAAAGACTAATCTTCAGACTTGATCTTCAGCAGCCTTGATTTAAAAACCATCTATTCTCTGATCCATCTATTCTCATGCACATATCAGATAGATATTGATTCTGTCTGATGTTCCACTGTTGTTGTAATGGACCACCACGTAGGCAGTGTCAAGCCAAGACTGCTTATGAAAGTTCTCTACTGAGAAAACAAAATATGGCCACTTGCCCTCCTGGACAGTAAAGTGACCATGTCAAAGGGTTGAAGAATGTCTTTAAGTTTTGACCTCCTCCCTGCTACTTAAAGCATCATAAATGGTGACACACACACACACTGGCCATCATGATCACTACTCAGTAAGAACGATTTAATGGCTAAATAAATCAACACTTAAATTACATTCCCTATATCCCTAAATACTTCAGATATGTTGATCTCTAGACATGATTTGTATTTGGTGACCGGTTGTACAGTTTACGTGACTTATGACCATAACATAATTTTGCTACCAAATGTCTTCAGTGACCCTGAAAAAATTGCAGTGCTTTAGAACTCTCTCTTTTTGAGCACTGAGGGATGGTGTATGGTCTGGGTTCACTGTTCCAGAATGATTGCCTTGCAGGGAAAATACAGCTTACTCATTTAAACTGGATCCAATTGGTTCAGATTATATTATTATTATTATTATTATATTCAAGTCAGAACACAGAGAACACAAGCAATATTTAAAAGGATGAATGCTTGTTAATATATGATCTTTTGTTGGCCTGCTTCATAAAGAAGTTTCATGTGGACATGAGTAAAATCTGTCTTTGTGTCTTTGGACTGGAGCCCCTTGCTGCCCTATTGTACTTGATGTCCCCTTGCTCTTGCATGTCAGTCCATGTACAAAGAGAGCACATAGAGTACATTCTGTCATAGCAGGGCTTCACAGCTGAAGCGTGCATCCACTCCGGCCCTTGCCTTCTCACCTGGCCGGGAATGCTGACGTCTCCCCAGAACACCCGTTGGCATGGCATCTGTGTCTGTTAGCTTTCTAATCCAGAGCGGTTGGAAATTTGCATTTGGCATTTGCAGAAAGGCATTTGCACCCCACCCTTGGAGCAGTCCCACCTCCCTTCCTTCTGACACCTCCAAGCCACAAGGCTGGACGTGCTTGCGACCCATTCTATCCGCCCAGCTTCGGAAGTGGCTCAAGCTCCAGTTCCCCTCTGATTTATGGCAGAGCAAAGGCAGCTGATCTGCAGCCCCGGCTGTCAGAGAGAGGGCCAAGAGCACATAACAGCCCGTGACCCGGTGAACAATAGACACACACCACCACGCACAATCACGCACAAACACGTTCGAACCCCAACCCCCATCGTATCCTGCTCCTCCTCCACGAGGAGTGTGCGCATTGATGTCTCCGCGAGGAGACTGCCGAGCTGGGGCTCTCTGTACAGGCAGCTGAGAAGCACAGCGTGGCTGATCCTCCTCCTTTGTGTGGAGCTGGAGAGGAGACGAGTGCTCGCAGGCCCCATGCCTCTGCTCTTCCCTGGGTGAGTGAAGGGGGGGGGGGGGGGGGGGGGGGGGGGGGAGGAGGAGCGGGTGTGAAGACAGACAGGAGCCCCTCTGCCTCCCTCTCATCTACTGTCGCTTTTTGAAACCGGCTGACTTTAATTATTAATTGCTGTGTGGTACAGTTGAGTGTGGCAAGGGAGTGTGAGAAAAGACCTGCAGAGAGGAGGGAAATGTAAGGGGGAGGGGTGCTGGAAAGGGAGAGGACTTGTGTAGTGCTGGTATTGCTGCTGTTTTCTCATTTCTTGTGGCTGTTCATATTTTTTTGGGCATGGTTGCCAGTGTTTTTTTTTCTCCAGTCATACACTTCGATCTGTGGGAATCTTTGAAAGGGGACTGGTGCCTCCCTCCTCCTCAGCTGTGGGAGGGCTGAATGGGTTAGTTATGCTGCGCTGGCTGTCTCCAGTTTTCAGTGCATGACAGGCAGCAGGGCTCTTGGAACAGAAATTGTGGAAGCATGGACCATCCCTGTTGGCTTTAATACGACAAAATGAAAACATGCTCCAACTCTAATGCCAGTTTTTGCATTGCTCACTGTCTGCCAGGTTGAAGCCCAATTCTGGTGAGTGGTGGTAAGACTGAAGTTTGATGACTTATTGATGGATACATCTGGATATATAAAATATATTTTAGATATTGCTATGTTTGGAAGGGATTCATTCTCATTAAACCAATTGAGTTCTTCTGAGGTGGTTTAACAGTCTGATCAATGAATATACACGTTTCCACTTGATTTAACTTATCTTTACAGACCTTGCTATGCTATTCTTTTATTTAACTATCTATTTTTGCATTTGTAGGACTTGGTCGGTTTTCCTCTCAACTAACATAATGTCATTTTGGATTACAACCCACTGAAGTAGCCCAATTACTGATTTCTCTTCAGTGAAGTCCTCTCTCTTTTAATATTGTGTGCATTGTTATTATTGAGCAATTGCTGTCTACTTGAACCTGTGTGTGTGTTGTGATTGCTAGTCAGAGAGGTAATCTTCCGTTTGCTTGTGAACTTGGCGTGCTTGGAGTGAGCGGTTTGGGCTCCAGTGCATTTTGGTGTTGTCTGTAGGAGATCAAAGCCAGTTAACGACCCTCCTCAAGTGCTGTCTGTCAGCTTCAAAGACACGGAGCTTGTGCCTGTGTGTGTTCTGCCCTTGATGTTTACAGTAATGGCTGAAGAGACTGTCGTCACCAAAGATGCATTATTATGCTTAGAGAGGTGGGCCTGATACTAACTAGATCTGACTAGATCTGATAGCACTTAGTGGCAGTAGAGCTCCAGCAGTATTTTCTCCAGTCTCCTCTCAGTACTTGTGTGTAATGTAGTGGACAGTAATATGGGTGTAATCAAGCAGACATCAGCTGAAGAAGTTTAGGATCTTGTGGGACTGGTGGGCTTGCTGTATGTTGTGTATACACAGCATTTCTTCTGTGGTTTATGAGGCTTTATGGCAATCAGTCATTTGTCTAGAAGCTATCTGTGATGGGTAGCAAATCAAGGAATCTTCTGTTCGATTTATTTCTCTTGATATAGTTGATCCAGTTGGCATCAAGGTCAAATTCCTCTATAGTGCATAGTTCCTGCCCTTATTAGTTTGTTTTTACTTGGACTTAAAGCAGAGGGAAATCATTCTTTTTGGAAGATTTGCTGCCTTTCCACTCATGATAGCAGCTCCTTGGCATTTGGTTCAGCGACCATACTGTGGAAACCCATGGAATTCCGGCATATTCCAGACATTCCATTCTGCAGCACTGCTGGATCACAGATGTGCATTGGAAACCAGCTTGTTGTTATGTGTGCAGTTCATGCATACTGTAGGGTACTCTTAAATGCCAAGGGACCTCCATTGCAGGTCACATATTGCAAAACTGGATTTGGAGTGAAGTCTTTAGACTAAACCCGAACACTATACCCAAAGCCATCTGATGGTGGGTCTACTCTCTCCTCCGCCTGCCCGTGACAGGAAGGCAGATGCCCAAAAGGACTAATGAGCTGGAGTCAGACAGGAATCCCCAGACAGCATGTCAGCCTGGAGGAATCACCCGAGACTATAAGGGGGGGGCATGTTTGTGTGTGCCTGTGTATGTGCCTGTGTATGACCAAGAGACTGAGACTATTGCGGTGGGGGTAGCAAAAGGAGCAGCACATTTCCATGGGGTCCATCCACCATTGGTTAGCTTTTTTGGGGGGGAGGTTCTAAAACACCTGGGGGTACAGTCAGCTCTGTGTCAGTCAGCCTTTGTGTACATGCATTTAAGTGTCTGCAGTGTAAAAGCTGAACCCATTTGGGACCAAAGTCTGCTTTCTTTAGAAGTGTCTTGTCAGGAACCGTTGACCTTTGAATTCTGGGGTTGAATGCAGAGTAATGTACAGACGTATATCATTTTAACACCAAGGGATTGCATGCCCCATGCCATTAACACAGGAAATTATTTTAAAGAAGAGTGCCACTGAACTTCATTACACAGGATTGCCTGTCTGTTTATTTTCCCTCCTCTGAGTGTCTGTGAATGCATCTCATGCTCATGTATTCTGGGCAGCCCGTATTCGATGCTGACATGTAATGCTAGGCTAATGATATGTCAGTGTTTGTAATCTGTCATGGACAGATAAGCTTCAGCTTAAGCCTGATTTTGCTGATGCATTAGAGTGCAGTGAGACACGTAAGGCAGAGTGAATTTATCAAGCAAGTACTGCATTTCAAATGGCAAAGCAAGCAGGACTGTAACCTGGACTGGACGGTTCAGAGTCATGATGTAGCCTACATTTTGTAATTATGGATGACCTACACAGTGACTTCGAAATCAATTTTGTATGATATTTTCAAATCTTTAACCTTACACATTATTTTTCTATATGTGATATGTTGTTAAAAGTCTGAAATCTTCTGAATAGCTGGTAGCAGAATTTTTAGGCTCTCATAATTTATTCGCGTTGGCCCTTTGGTTGCCATGGCAATGGTATCCCCCACAAAGTTGGCAAAGCGTGCCCCTTGCCTTGCTAATTGTGAGTAACTCAGGCATGGCTGCAACTTTGCAGTGAGTGAAATGTCTTTTGTGTGCAAACACGGATCATTTCTGCCCTTCCTATGAAGCTGGTGTCTCCAGTGAACAGGAAAATGCCCCAAGCTATGTACAGGCAATGGAACGTGTGTTCATATTTGGAATCCGGTTATGCCTTCAAAAAACAAAAGATTAGTCTTTACATAGTTTTACCAAATGGGATCAGATTGACTGGGGGGCATTTCAGGTAGTGTACTTGCAGTGAAATAATTTGTCTGGCTGGAAGAATGTAATATGTCTGTGTCTCTCTCTGAATTCTCAGATTGGTGTGTCTCCGTGGGAGTGAACCTCAGCTGTCCTAGACTGTGTACTGGAGACGGCTTTTTCATGAATCAGTATTCGCCAGTCGACGCCATGGCTTACAAGTAAGTAGTTGTTGCTGACATCCACAGTGCACAAACAGAACTATAAGCACCCATTGTGTTGCCGATGTGTTTTTCTCGAGGTAAACGCGATGAGGCCATCACTGTTGCGTGCCGCAGTTGCGTCAGCCCTGAATATGGCCAAACGTTGAGGATGCCTATCAGCATTCTCGTATGAAGGGTCCTTCTGTTTTTGCACTGCGAGACGTATTGCATTTGCATAGGCCTTCATTTGCATGTCGTTGTTGTGTTATGTTTGCTGATGCTGTCTTTGTTTCTTGCC